>NC_047664.1:62649506-62949506 GCF_011762505.2 Arvicanthis niloticus | reverse complement strand
TGTGAAAATTCTAAAGAAGTCTCAAGTCAGATAACAGAAAACATAAATAGTGAAGGGATAACAGAAAGTTTCAAGACGGACAGTATAAAGAATGCTCAGTAGGAGGCCCCAAATGACAGCTCATGACTTTAAATTTAATGGTGTGAAACAAAAGAAAATAATCTCAGTGTATATTGCCCATTATCTGAAAATTTTGGGGAGACTAAATTGAAGAGCAATAGACTTTTTTCCTTGGCAGAAGAAATTTCAACACGCCGTAACTGTGATTTTGTGACATGGTCATTGTTTTTTATTTTTATGTAAGTCTACCATACAAATGAACAGTAAATGAGTCGAAACAAAATGGAAAAGATGTGCAGTTTGGAGAGAAAACAAGTATTAGGAAATGTAAGTTTACATTAAAGTCAGGTATTACAAAGAAGATGGTAACTCTTAAGGAGATTAGGGAGATTAATGCAAACCCTTTTGTTCTGGTTTGAAAAAATAGAAAAGGTGGCTTTAGAGCAAACTAGATAATGCTGTAATTGGTGAAAAAGAGCCTAAAGGCTGCTTCTACTCCTAGAAAGCATAAAAATGCTGTTGCTTCTACCATGGTCTTGAAGGTAGCAAGGGTCCATCCTAAACTGGCATCCAAACTTTGCAGTATCATTCATGTCCCTGAATTATGTTTTGGGTGCTGAGAATCATAAAATTCTTAGAACAAGACTAACTAATATTATTAGTGTTTAAATGTCCTCACCAAAACACACAAGTTTAAATTCAATAATACTGTGACTAGACTGGAAGGTGAGACATTGAGCAAGTGTTTGTTCTTTGAAACTTCACTCTCAAGAATGAATTAATGTTCTTATCTCAGGGGAAGATAAGTCAGGTGGGAAAAGGCCTTGCTGTTGCAATCAGATTTTCTCTGCAGTTAGATTTCCCTCTCTCTCTCTCTCTCTCTCTCTCTCTCTCTCTCTCTCTCTCTCTCTCTCTCTCTTTAGGTTTTTCGAGACAGGGTTTCTCTGTGTAGCCTTGGCTGTCCTGGAACTCACTCTGTAGACCAGGCTGGCCTCGAACTCAGAAATCCAATCCACCTGCTTCTGCCTCCCAAGTGCTGGGATTAAAGGCATGCGCCACCACTGCCTGGCAACATCATTTCTCTGTCTCTTACCCTCTCCTCTCTCTGTTGTGATTCTGATACAGTGGTTCTCGACTTCCCTAATGTTCTGACCCTTTAAAATAGTTCCTCGGGATGTTTTGACAAGCAACCTTAACATTCTTCCATGGATATTTTATAACTGTAATTTTGCTACATCTATGAATATAATGTAAATATCTGACAAGAAGAATATCTAACATGTAACCCCTTCCAAAAGATTACTTAACTAGCAAAAGTATTATGACCCACAGTTTGAAAACTGCTGTTCTAAGCAGTCAGACAAACCAGAAAACAAACTAATAACAACAGCAACAAATTACAAAAGAGGAAATCTGAGATTGATAATGTAATGTAATCATAGACTTTCCAGCCTCTAGAATGCTAAAATCTTTTTTTCTTCAACTTCTAAACAATGATAACTGGTACAAATGCAAAAAAAGGGAGAAAAGAAAAAAAAATTTATCCAAAGTACACAGAGCTCTAATTCTTATCTGTTGGACACCAAAGTTTAGGTTCTCTCCATGTAGAGTGACTTCCACAAAGTTCATATTAAATGAATAACATGCATGCCTTTGGATTCCTAAGCAATGCAAGATACTCCTTCAAACAAGTTGCGATCGATTAGGGATGACAGAACTTCAGATCTCATTATGCAGAAAAGGCTGCTGAGAAATTCCCCTGGATGGCAGATAACAGCTCAGGGAAAAAGATGAAAGTACAAGCTTAGCTGAATCTATTCAATGAAACTCCGTTTGCACTTTACTTTTAAACAGCTGAAGGCCACGGGGTGGTCTGAGTACAGAGCTAGCTGCTGCCTGTCCAAAATGCAGTTGGAGGTTTACAGCCAAGAGAACTTTTGCACATGTCGAAGGCCTTGTTTATGCAAGCAGTGATCGCTGTTTTAGGAAACTGGCAAAAACTTACATTTCCTTAGTTTTGCTGGCTTTGCAAAACATCCTGCACAGCTGTACTCAAATCCATTAGCTCAACCTTTCTGAAAATTCTCTCACAGAAATTGCTTAGAGGTACATAGGCTGACAGTTGCTGTGTGTTTTGAGAGCTTTACCTGCCGGAAGCCGGCTCAGCGTTCTTTTGCTTAATTGGTCTGTAGAGACTGGTCATTTTAGAGGGAGAAGTTCCACACCTCAGAGAGAATGACATCTACCTCAGCTCATAATCAGCTAATTTAGAGAAGGGGAATGTGGCTAGCTCCAAGGGACACTTACCCTACACTCTATAGAGATGAGGCCAGAGGCTGCTGAAAGTATACCAAGCTATGTAAAATTAGGTGGAAACTGGGAATAGAGAAAAACCGTTTTCAAAGGATGTAAAGTCTATTATCTCTAAATCTACTAGGCTGTCTGTAGATATCCTGGTTTTAAAATTCAAAACTGGATGTTTGCTCTTGACTACAGATTGCTGTTGATCTCAGGCTCATTAAAGCATTGTCTACCAGGCAGGGTGTTTCCCCCCTAACATCAATGAATCACAGTAGTAGAAAGTGATCAAAAAGATGCAGTAATAGGTATCTTGGATCACAGGGTCTTTCTGGGAGCAGAAAAGGCAAAGGCACACTTATTCACAAGTACTTTGTTAAGAAGATACCTAGCCTCGGGGTTAAAAGATTGGAATCCCTGCATAGCAAACCTGAGTCAGCCCCTTATCCTGCAGTCACTTCACAGTGTAACTTCAGTCAATCTAGCCAAGTGGTGCCTCTATTCCTTTAACCTAAAACTCAGTTTCACTTGCATTATCCTGTGATCTCTAATGCTTTAGGATGTATCATTCAAATCTAATTGTCGTGAAGTACAAGTAAGAAATGATCTTTTAGGATTCCTGGTGACAAATGCCTGGTGACAGACGACTGACTGAAATTATGACTTCTCTTGAATATTATCCAAGCTCCTACCACCTAAAAAGACGAAAACGCAGAACTCATACTCATCTGTCTTGTCTCAAAATGGACATCTTCTGTAAAGAAACCTTAGAAGTTACAAATGTTAATTTTAAAAAAAAAGTATTTGGCACGAGATGTGCAAAATATATATTGTTTGTTTTTCTAAAAAAAAATATTCTTTCAGAAAATATTATAAAAATCAGTCCAAACCTATGAGCAAGAGCAAGCACCCTTGGAAGCCTTGGTTATCATGTCCATAAATTGAGCCCAAACAATGAAAACTTAAAGAAGCTAAATGTGTTTCTAAAACCATAGTATCATCAATTCAGATCAATTGTGTAGCAAAAACTAGAGCAGTATAAGGAAGTTTGGAAAGAGAGCATAGAGGGCATACTCTATTAAACTGCACATTAAAGGATTTTTTTAAAAAAGGAGAACAGATGGTTTAGAAAAATATCTGTGTTGTTGCTTAGCTTGCAGCAAACTTCATTACGTTTCACTGTGCTTATAAGTGAAAAGTGACTTAGCATTGTAAGACATTGTTTGAGAGTTTCAGATAAATTGTTAGGAAAGCATATGTGTATTTTTATCAGTCAAATTAACCTATTAAGATTTAATGTAACGACAGCATAAAACAATATTATACTTACAATTTACAACAAGTCAATAATCATTCCCATTAAAATTACCTGTATTCACACGTGAAAAAAATAAATCTTTTCAAAGGAGGGCTGGATAACATTAAATATGGAAAGAGTTACTTGATAGTTTGACAGTGCAGAGTTGGCTGGGCCATGTCATGGTCTATTTATCTTTTATACTAATTGGTACTAACACAAAGAAAGAATAAGCTTTCTGGTGCATTCATGAGAAACAACAGGGTACGCATTGAAATCAATCTCTTCTTCTTCTGAGATTTAGGTATGTGTCCTACTTAATGATATCATCCCAAATGATTGAATTGCAATGAAAAATCTTACACTTTAAAACTGGCAAAACATCTCATAGAGATTAATATTTAAAATGAGAAATGATAGAATTTATAAAAGCAAGTTTCCTGAAATAAATTCCAAAGAATTGATACTCAGAACAAGTCAGGGGAATGCATCTCTAAAGTTGATTCATCCAATGGCAACAGGAAGTTCTTCATATCAGTCTATACATTAAGGAGGCTTTTTTTTTTTTTAAAGCAATGAATTACATTACTGCCCAAAAGATGGATATACTACTAGTAAAAGGTCAGGAAACTGAAATAAACCAAAGAACATTTAAAGGTTTAGGTAGACATGAAACTCCAAAGCTTAGTTCTGATTCAAAACTTCACCATAGAATTACCAAATACAGAACTCAGAGATTAAGATTTTGTTGAATTGAATAAGAATAGCCTCCATGGGCTAATATACTTGAATGCTTTGTCCCATATTGGTTAAATTGTTTGGGAAGGATTAGAATCCATAAACTTCTTAAAGGAGGTGGGTCACTAGGGATGGGATTTAGAGTTTCAAAAGCATACAGTACTTCCAATCTCTCGCTCTCTATCTCTCTCTCTCGCTCTCTCTCTCTCTCTCTCTCTCTCTCAACCCCATGCTTGTTGATCACATGCTTGATATCAGCTATTGCTCCAGAACCATGCCTGTCTCTCTCCTGTCTTGCTTCTTGCCATAATGGCTTTGGACTTACCTTCTGGAAAATATAAGCTCCCATTAAGCAGTTTCATCTAAGTTGCCTTGGTCATGGTAAATTGTTATGGCAATAAAAAATAGCTATTATAATAATTATGGATATTAACTTTCTGGAGCCACATGGATCATTAAATGATTTCTTCTTTAAGTGGCATTGGTCACAGTGTCTCTTTACATTTAAGAAATGTAACCAAGACAAAGGTCAAATCTTAGATGCAATAATATAAGTCACCAGAAGTCAAGGTAGAAGTAAAAGTTCTGGAATTTTAGTTCAGAAAAACCCAAAATTTACATAGTCAGGTGATGTTTTCAATGATTAGATAACATTAGCTAGTATGGGAATTTTTGTATATGGATGAGGACTCTGTGTACCTCACTCTTACATGTGGCTGCCTAAGTCTTAAGGTGTCACTTAAACACCCTAATTGTTATTGTCTATGTCTTTCCAAGCCCTCCTATGTCCCCAAATTGCCTTAGAGTGTCTGAAAACTAAATAATAAAATCATTGTGTCATGTAGCACCCAATTCCACTTGTCAAAGGATTGATTATAATTATAATCAAGTGATTGATTATAATTGATTTTGTTTTTTAAACTGGTTGCACATCAGAATAAAATCTGCTATTTTTAGTGAAACAAAACTTGGAACACTATCACAATTCCTGGAAAAGGTTTTGCTGTAAGACCTGGAAGCTAAGTATGCTATTTCAAATAACCCAGGAATATCACCTGCTGCTATGTAGTATTTGACATCTGACATAGCCCATCTTGTTTCACTGTTTAACAGAACAGGAAGTAGCTGAGACTAAGGACCCGATATTGAAAAAAGATTTTGAAGAATCCTACTGCTTTGAACTCTACAAGTGCATAGGGAAGTTCTTGGGATCATTATATTTTTTTTTTACCAGAATTGGAATGATGTGATTCATTAATAGAACATCAAAGATCTTTTAAAAGATGCTCAATTACTTTTAATAATCTGTGTTCTAAACTTCCCCTCAGCCATTTCCTGATCTTTCACCTTTTGGCAGTTTCTTAAACCTTCATGGTCAAAATCAATTGATGTTTCAATAATTTATTAGACCAACAGAAGCTTAATAAACTGTGACCCATGAGAAGGTTAATCTATAAATTTCAGTAGAAACAACAACAAAATTATCAGTTCTGATTTTTTTTGGAAGGTAAACTCATATAACCAAACTAAACATAGAGAAAAAAAAAAGACTGTAGAAATGTAAAGACCAAGGATTATTTTCTGTTAATATGGGAAACAATTAATGCAATACATATTCCAAGAGAGGAATTTTTGGAAAACAATTAGGCTCACAGCTTTTATTTTCGTTATTTGTTCCGTGCCCCCTTTTCTAGTCCCCTTTGCCCGTGAAAGAGACACGTGAGGCAGTGTTTGGATAGTTACTACAGGGAGGCTTTATTCTTGTATCAACAGAAGCGGAAAGACCCCAAGCCCGGGAAAGGCACTGCTATATGTACCTTAGGGTGGCATGTTCACTTCTGATTGGCTGTTCACTCATCACCCCATATTACGCCCCGGGATGGGCAGTGACTTTGGCGTGCTTTTGCCTTTTGCACCTGCTCAGTTAGTTGTTTACTTGTGGGAGCACAGGATGCCCACGCCATCTTGTAATGGCAAATGTTGTCACGCTCACCGTGGCTCCTAACATCTCCCCCTATCAATTTTATTAAGATGGAACAGCCTATTGCCTATCTGAGGGAAAGCAGAGGCCTGATCCCCTGTGCAAAATGAGATATTGTAATGGGTTTCTTCTCTTGTCGTCGTGCAATGAGTAATACTTCCCATACCCATCTCGATGCCTTTTTGTGGGGAAAAGGGAGCCTCCACTCTGGGGCGCCACCAGGGGAGGAGGTTTCTTGGCATCAAACCTTTGTGCAATCAGGCATACTTTCGGGAAATCTATCCACACTTGTGGAACATTCCCTGTCGAGTACCCACTCGCAAACACCTCTAAATATTCAGGTACCACAGTTATTCAGGCAAGGGCTGGCTAGACTTAGACCTCTCATCGACCCAATGCAATGGGCTGAACCCTTGGGGTGCATCGACTGAGGGTCTCAGTCATCAGATACTTTTTTAGCATAGATAGCCAAATTTCAGGGGAAGATACTTGCTCCAAGCTACGAGTGCTTGGGCGATAGCGACCTTGTCACGTTTTTGTTGGGCTCTGAGCTTGCAGACCAACCATAACATGAACACTAATCCACAACATAGGGCTGTACCAAACAGGCCTATCCCCACCCTTTAAGAAAGAAAAAAAGGCAGAGGTAAGCCAAGAAGTAAAATCGCCAGGGGTAACAGGGTCCACTCGTGTTCCATCAAGGCTCAAGATCCGGATCTGCAATTGCTGCTGCATCTGGTCCAACTCCCTAGTCCAATTCCCTTGTAAATAAGCAGAAAGATTATGGCTTTGAATAAATGTATCATTCATAAATCTCAGAGGTGTAATACATAGATGTGGGGTTGCTGACACGCAGCTCATTTGAACCACATCTGTGAGTTGTTCTACATGGGCTTGGAGCAAATCAACTCTCTGATTGACCAACAGAATGCCTGATGCCAAGTGTGCATCCACTTTCTGTAGAGTGGTCAAAGCCTCAGAAGTCTTTTCTGAAATTTGATTAACAACAGTAGCTGCTGTAACTTGATTAGCCAAGGCTATGCCGGCTGTCACAGCTGCAGCTGCAGAGATGGTAATAGCAGTGATAATGGCTGCAGTAATGCCAAAGTCTCTTTTATGTCTTATTAATGATGTAATAGGTAAAGTTTCAGAATCGGCTTCTACTGGAATGGGCACAAAGGTAGGAATGTGCACAACCAAGGCTAGGTCTAGTGATCCATTCCAGCATTGTGCTAAAAGCATGTAACATTCTTACAATCCAAGATATCAGAATTATTTTGAAAGTTGGATAACATAAAGAAAAATGGGGGGTCCACACACACCGACACCGGTTGTGCAGATGCATTCCTAAACACCTTATTAATTTTAATGTTATCCAAATGGCTAGAGATATTAGATCGTGTAGCTGAAACGTTTTGTATCTCATTAAATATACCATTCAACAAGGCAAAGGCAGATACACTGGCACTAGCTCCAGCCTCATTACTCAACACCCAATGATAAAAGGGCCAAATATTTTCTATGCCAGTGCTCTTACCTGTATTATTCATTATAGCCAAATCGAGAGGAGGGGATAAATTAAATCCTCTGGCAATTTGTTTTTTGGGTTTAATCTTAGACTAGCAAGGTGAAAACACCACTGGAAAGGACAAATCTGGATAGCACCACGGTATAATGTTTATAGGTGCTGATTAATTCAGACCGATATTTCCCGGGCCTTCCATCTGTCCTGAACTAATCTGATTCAAGACAGCCCCTATAACTCTTGTCTCTACCTTACTGTAAGTCACAGGATCCACCCAATTAGCAAGAGTAGTTTTCTTAAGAATCATACAAGGCGTATGCAGTTTACTTGTCTATTATCTTTGTTTGCTGCCACAAAACAAAGTGTAAAATTTAATGGAAAACTTGTAGCATTATATAACTCAGGCTGCTGGTGGGTGTGCTGGGGGCACGGGGCATCCATATAACACTCAGTAGTTGTAAACATCGGCAGCACTGCAGAAATTGAATGTACTGGCATGGGAACAGGCCAAGATCTAACTATGGCCCATAGTGGTATACTTATCCCCAAATCGAACATCAGCATCAGGAGAATCAGAGCCGTTACCTTGTAATCTAGCTTCATTCTTCACAATCTACACCAGCTGCTTGGGGACACAAATTGAATTGTCTTCTTCCTGTGGAAAAAACACAGACAGCTCCCCTCCCTGGCCATGGCGGGGGTCTATCGCGTCCCTGACCTTGGAGAAGGACAGCAGCCATCTCTAAATTTGCTGCCGCAAGTCCTGCATTAGTAAGGGGACCTCCCAAGCCTCGACAGGCTCTCAATCAGTCTTGTAGCCCCTTGGCTTTCCGAGGAGCAATGGCTGCATGGCATTCAGCTGTGGCATTTTCAAAGATCATCTGTTCAATTAATGGCATTGCCTGCTCTGGTTCCCCAAAAATTCTGCCAGCGGACTCAGTCATGTGGGCCACAAAGTCAGAGAAGGACTCATTAGATGTCTGAATTATCTTGGACAAATAAAGGTTATTGCCTTCTCGCCTGGGGAGAGACTTCCGGGCCTTAACAGCAGCTGTCGCTATTTGTGCGTATACCTGCCAAGGGTGAGCGGTCTGGTCATTTGCATGTACGCCAACTCCAGCCAGCATGTCAAAAGTCCATAATTGCTCTCCCTCAATGCTTGTATTAGCTCTGGCTTGTGCTTGTAACTGCTCATGCCAGAGCACTTTCCATTCCAAATATTGGCCCATATTGGTAAGTACCGCCTTCACTGTGTCCTGCCAGTCTCCTGGCTTCATAGCAGCTGTACTTAATCTCAACACTTGGGATATAGTAAAATTAGCCCCAATTCCATATGCACGTACTGCCTCAGCTAATTCTTTGACCTGCCTATACTCTACTGGGGCATGAACAGGGACGCCTTCTGCCCCTTCAAAGACCGGAAATGCCAGCTGTAGCTGTCTCCGATCTCCTGAGGTAAGAAATGAATTAGAGGCACTGCCCGGGGTATAGGCCGGAGGCAAGGGCGGGGCCGAGGGACTCAAAGTCTTTCTTAGTCTTATCTCAGGACAGCTATTTTTTGCGTAGGCGGCTGCCTCCTCCTGTAGGCTTTCTTCTTTGGAGCTGCTAAGGTCTATGGTGGCAAGCTCCTTAATGGGGTATAGGGGGGTCTTTTTGACCTCCACTCTCTCTTCACCAGCCGGTGAAGGGTCCTTAACAGGACCTGCAGTGGCCCCTGTTCCTTTTGAGTACTCTTTTCTTTGACCAGGCTCCTTGGCCTGCCTCTGTTGCCCAGGCTTTTTTGCCTGCTTCTCCTTTTTAGGCTTCTTGGCCTGATCTTTTTCCCCAGGCTCCTTGGCCTGATCTCCAGGCTCCTTGGCCTGATCTTCAGGCTCCTTGGCCTGATCTCCAGGCTCCTTGGCCTGATGCCGGCTAACATGCTCTGTTTCTGATACCCTGGAGTAGACCTCTCCTACAACCTCTGGACTTGCATTAATAGCTGTGCTGCAAGCTGGATCCTCACAACACAAATACGCTAAAAACGAAAGCAACGCAAACAAGAGGCCAACTAGTGCAGCAGCAGCAATGAGTGAAAATCCACTCACAACCAAGGCTTCCACCCTAAACATACCTCTCAGAGATGTACCTCGATCCTGTAGTCTTTTAACCCGCCCCCGAGTCTCGGGGGGGGGGGTCTCCCGCAGTGCCTTGAAAATCCCAGGTTTCGGCACCAGATTGTTCCGCCCCCCTTTTCAAGTCCCCTTCGCCCTCGAAAGAGACACGTGAGGCAGTGTTGGGGTAGTTACTACAGCGAGGCTTTATTCTTGTATCAGCAGAAGCGGAAAGACCCCAAGCCCGGGAAAGGCACTGCTATATGTACCCTAGGGTGGCATGTTCACTTCTGATTGGCTATTCACTCATCACCCCATATTACGCCCCGGGATGGGCAGTGACTTTGGTGTGCTTTTGCCTTTTGCACCTGCGCAGTTTGTTGTTTACTTGTGGGAGCACAGGATGCCCGCTCCATCTTGTAATGGCGAATGTTGTCACGCTCACCGTGGCTCCTAACAGTTATTATTAGTTATTCTCCAATCTGAATAAACATTATATCTTCAGTAATTTGTGTGCTGAGTAACAAGAAAATCAAACTATGATCAGTAAAGAAAATATAATGCTCTAGGAGAAATAGAGTTACATGCCTCTACTGTTATAAAAATAAACTTAATTGCTTTATACAGACTACAGCTAAAATGAAAATTGAAGATATAAACACACATAACATCGATGTATATATTAGACACATAGGTCTAGGTGGTATTTATTATTAGTAATAGAAGTATTATAAATTGATTGTTTAGAAACAAGAATTAAATCTATAAAAAACATCCATTTTGAGTCTGGGGCTTAGGTCAAGACTGAGCAATTTTTAAGAATGGATGAAGTCTTCAGTTTGACTTCCATGACTTAAAATGGAATATTTATAAATAGGAAAAAAGTACTATTAATGATTTGAAGAAAAATGTGTAGTTGGACTGATTTGGGTAAAAGATACAAGAAAAATTTTTTGGATAATGATACTTACAGAGTAAGACAAAGCAAAAAGATATTTGATCACTAAAACATGTTGTGATGTAGTCTCTTAGGTACACCATATGAAACAATTGAAATCAAGACAGAAGATCAAGAGGAGAACTAAATTTCACTCTATAAAATTCTGTTCCATCATTGTATATGCATTTTTTTCTGTACATTTCAAACAACCTTGCAATCTAAGATATAACAAGGAATAAATGAAGTTAGTAATTAACAAAGTCATGTAATTAGTAGATAGTAGAACCTAGACATTGTATGAACTGTAAGTTATTTTAAAATGCTTCTGTAAATTAGATAATGTAAATGTAATAGCTAATTGACACATAGAAAGTTACTTTCCACTTTGTAAATCTTTCTTACATATCAAGTTTACTTCAGCCTTCCTGGAACTTGGTAAATTACAAAGAGATTTATTCAGTTGCTTGCTTTTAAATACAATCTGAACATAGACACAGGAAAATAAAATGAAATATTTTTAAATGCATATCTTTCACTAGCTTTGTTATCCTATTTCCCTGACCTACGGTACAATATTCATTTTAAAAAATGCTTCAATCATCTACTTTTTAGTACTGTCACACAATATAATTAGCAGTGGTGTAGAGAACACCAATTTGGGTGACAAAAGCATATTTGCCATTCACAGTGCATGGTAGCTGGAGGGTGATTGAAAACTTCTGTCAGAGAAACTAGTAAACATATTCTGGAAAGCCCTTGCAGTTTGCTTTTTTCTTATGCTGAAATCCAACTGTTTATGGCATCTACTGCCTTCAGGGCTATGTGGAGCAGTTGTGTTCATTGATTAAGGAAACTAAAGACATATCAAGACAGAGTGAAACACAAATAAGACCTTTCAAAGGCATCTAATGATGAGATTTCTTCGGGGCAAGCACAGCGCCTTAAACTTCTAAGCTTCCCATAAAATCTCTTTAAATAATCTCTACTTCATTTAAGTTCCATGAAACAAAATCACTTTCTGCAAGCTGCAACAACAAATAGAAGAATTTCAACCCACATAGAATAGAAAATACTCCAGTGAGCAAAGGAAAAAAATGAACTTGGGTTTACAACAGTGCTTCTACTCTGTGTGAGAATACAGGTAAATAAATTTGCTTAGTACTTTATAATGGTATGTACAAATTTATCTCAATAAAAAATTCAAAAACCTTCTGAAACATATATCCCACCCTAAGGCATTACAAATCAAAGACTTATAGAATCTTCATCAATTTCATATGTCTCCTATTTTCTTAGTGCAGAAATGATATTGCCACGCTTTTGGTTAAATACATTATCTGAACTTAATCTTATTCTCCAAAAGCATTAATCAAATAAATTCTAATGTAATGATTTTCAGGCATTTTGTAATAAAATCAAAATCTCAGTGTCATTCTTCCTAGAGAACAGATAACACATTGACTAAAATGAAAGGAAAGCAAAATGGTTTATTCTACTATTTTTAAGATTCATAGTTTCACTAAAGAAAAACTACGCAGTGATTAAAGAGCAATGGCCCAGTGTTTAACCAACCTTAACTTTCTCATGTATTTAATACTGGCGCTGCTTGAATAACTACATAGTTTGATTTTTATCGTCTTATATAAGACGATATATAAGATGCTGAAGGTGTTGTCTCTGCAGCTATCACTTGACTACTCCTACTTGAGCAACCTAATTCCACAAAACAATTATTCAATTGGTTGTATACTAGATTGTATCAATTCACAAGGTAGGGATACCTAAATTATAGAGCAATGTGATTTATTTATGGATCTATAAATATTATCCACACAGTGATTTTTAAAGTAAATACATTCATTATCTTTCAGTTCTTGTAGATTTCAATTCAGTGTAATTTATATTTTAAAATGTTATAGTCAGGATAGCCATAAGCAGAGAACAGAGTCAACTCAAACCATTACTAAGGGTCTCATATATTGCAATCAACAGGAAGATCACCATATGTTCTCATCTAGATCTTAGACTAGAAAAGATCAAACATCTTGTTTTTTTCCTAAATTGGAATGTAATTATATCTGGGAACAATAGGCTCTGTATTATCTTCAAGCAAGTGGCAAATGAGAACCAGGTGTTCTGGAGTGTCTCAAATCGATTATAGAATGATAATAAATCTCCATATTTTATCTCTTTACCCATTCATCAGTAATTCATTCTGTATTATGAATTGCTTCATTTTTTTTTTTTTTTTTACGTTTTCTCAGTTTCCACTTGTCTTATACCAATAAATTCCAAAAATATTCAGTGGCAATCTGATCAAAGATGCTAAATCAAATACATGTTTATTTATTTATGTTAGCATGTATTCCCAATATTTGTGTGGTTAGAAAATGCTGAAGATCTTGAGGTCAACTTGGACTATAGTAGCTACACTCTGTTTCAAAATAATAAAAAAAATCCCATCCCAAATGAAAATGTAAAAGCGTATGTAAACGACCAAATACAGACCTTTTATTAAATAGTTAAAACACATTAGTTCATATTTTCCATTTATTCTGTTGCAAATATTATATATTCTTTTTGTCACAACAATGAAGAAAATTGTATGAAATTACCAGAACATCATGCATGTATAAATACAAAAAAATTTAAAAAAGTAGAAGAAATGCAAATATTGATTTCTATGCCAACTTAAATAAGTTGTTCTTTACTTTTTTATGCTCTCAAAATTGATTTTCTATACTAGTCAGAAAAATTGATGCTTATTACTTGAGGATTTATATAGCTCTCTTGAATGTAATGTACCTAACATTTTCAGCATCATGATGAATTAATATAATGTATTAAGATTATTGAATAAAATATGTTTTAGAAGGACAAATGGTTTCAATATGTCAGGTGTAGTCCATGGATCAATATGAATGCAAAGAATGAAATCATCCATTATATATTTCAGCTTCCTTTTTAGGAATTTCAGGTGATGATTTGTGGGAGGTAGCACCATCAGAAATTTAATAGTAGTAATTTATGTTAAAATAAAGGATTTATTATAGGTATATTTTTATTCATGAAATAAGATAGATTAGAATTATCCATCATTGCTGTCTAAAGGAGTTTGGATTATTATAATTTATTTTATAGAGTATTCTGTAGGAAATAGAGTTGGCTAGCCAACATTTTCATATTAGTTTCACAGCAATTTTTCCTATAAAGATGAGCTGCCAAAAAGTTAATTCTATGGGACAAAGTATCAGGCTCTATTAAGCAAAAAATTAATATTTGCTGCTATTTCTGTAGTGAAAATAATTTAAAATAGTCATCTATAAAATATAATTCCGAGTTACTTTATTTACTATGAGTAACTTCGTAACTAAAATTATCAATGTCACATAGTACTTTATTTTCATTTAAGCAGTAATTTTGAATATCAGTAATGTTTGTGAAACAATAATAGGCAATGTCAACTGAATCAGCAACAACAAAAGTGACTCTCTTTATTCCAAAAGACTTTCTTATAATTATGTGAAAAAATATTAAAGACTTTTATATACACAAACACACTCACACACGCACAGAGATCCAAAAGCAAATACACACACATACATACATATGCACAGACATACACACAGATGCAAACATACAGTATATCTCATGAAATAAAAATACAAACACTTTTTACAGCACTTATAATTGGATTGACTCCTCACACAGAAGACAAAATCTATCAAGCATTGAAAATGGAGATAACCATTTGAGGAAAAGTGATTCATGATTAAATATCCTGTGCAAGACCAGGATAGGTTCTAAGAAACAAAAGATATATTATAGGATTAGAATCAGTGCATATTCAGAGGGTTGAAATATAAAGATTGCAATAAGGTTTAGATTAATAAGTGAGTAAAGCAGACAGTGAAGGAGCTTATTGCAAGGTATTACAAGCATATTAAAGTACTATTGATAACTGGAAATATAAAACTCATAGATTATTCTAGGAGTAAAATGTAGATAATTTCTTCAATTTAAATTAAACTATTGGTATTAGTCACTAATATCCTGTAAGTAGTGGTGCAATTTATACAGATACTAAGCCAAAGATGTCTTCTGGAATATCACCACAGACTCATTACCTTTATGTCATGCTTGGTGGATCTCTTTTGGTAAATCATAAAGCTGAGGAGGCCCAGAAAGACAACTTTCTGATAACCTTCCACTGAAGAAGATATAAAACTAAAATTACTTTTACCATAGTATATATAACAATGTGTTTTATTTGTGAGTGCTTTATTTGTACTAAGAAAAGTTAATACAAACAGAATGAAGCATTAACTTCAGGGTGACTCACAGACAATGGCCTCTAACACAATTTATTCTTACATAAGTAGTACTAGTATTGCTTTATTGATAACTTAAATGTATATACTAAAATTCCTAAACTATTTTTTATATTAAAATCAATACTCCATTTGTTCTGGTGAGATAGAATAAGTTACTTAACTCTTGCCTGCACAATAAAAGCTAAAAAATAACATAGTTATATTTCAAATCTTAATTTGTCAAACCATTTCAACCAAGATTTTAAAATCATATAATGCTACCTCTGTATGTTGTATATCTTTCAATTTTTAGAATAAAATTAAAATTTAAAGGTTAACCTATACATTCTTTGAGTCTCTATCTCACTATCCAAAACCATTAAACTGGATCTGACTATATGATTTAGATGATTAGAGTTTTTTGCATAACTATATTTTAAAATGTAGAAATCTCTTAAAATTCTCATCAAGTTTGAGGATTTTTCTGACTTTTGATTTAGATACATAAAATATCCTTTCTTGGGGCTTAGTTTTATTTTACTATGTACATTTTAATATGTTGTTACTATTTCTATTTTCAGAATTATTAGTGTATAATCAGGGAAAATTCATTTTTTACTAGGTGAACTTTCCTCTGATCAGAATTATTCCGAAATTTCTTGACCTTCCCTGGAATACTGGAAAACATGACACTTTAGAGGCAGTTATGAGATACACCAGTTATGATTCCTTGGCCGGAAATTCTGGTGTCAGATGTGATTAAGTACAGCAGGAGAAAAATATTCTTTGGCACTAAAGTTTGCGTTTTGAGTATATTAAATAAAAATTATGAAATAAAAAAATGCAGAACCAAAAGGATATGCATGTTATGTATTCACTGATAAGTGTATTAGCCAAAAAGTAGAGAATACCCATGATACAAACCACAGACCACTAGAAGTTTAACAAGAAGTGAGGCCAAAGTGAGAGTACATCAATCCACTTAGAAGGAGGAAGAAAACAATAATGGGAGGCAGAGGAAGGGAGGGAACTCAATGGGAGGAGGGGAAAGAAAAGGAGCAGGAGCAGGTATGTTGGGATACAGGAGAGAAGTCCAGTGGGCCAGAAGAAAGAATGGAAATGTGAAACAGCAAGGTTGGGCTGCTGGGGGAATCTCTAGAAAGTCCCAGAAAATTGAGATGTTAGAGGCTTCCAGGAATCAATGGGGATGGCTTTAGTTGAAATGCCCAACAGTGGAGAGATGGAATCTGAAGAGACCACCTCTAGTAGATAGACAGCCCCCCACCCCCAGTGGAAGAATTGGGTCACTATCCTACCGTCAAAAATTCTCACCGTCAGGCAGAGTTATTACTGCCTGAAAGAAATACAGGGACAAAAATGGAGCAGATTGAAGAAAAGGCCATCCACTGACTGGCCGAACTTGGGATCTATCCCATGGGTGGGCACCAAACCCTAAAACTATTAAAGATGCCATGTGGTGCTTTCAGACAGGAGCCTAGCATGGCTGTCCTCCAGAAGGCTCTACCAGCAGCTTACTGAGACATATGCAGATAATTACAAGAAACCACTTAACTGAGGTCAGGGATCCTAAGGTTGACTTTAGAAGATGAAGGGGATGGAAACACCATAGGAAGACCAACAGTGTCAACTAACCTGGGTCTCTGGGAACTCCCAGAGACTAAGCCACCAACCAAAGAGCACAAGTGTTCTGCTCTGTGGCCCCAGACACATATGTAATAGAGGCCTTATCTGGCCTCAGTGGGAGAGGAGCTGCCTAATCCTGTAAAAACTTGAAGCCCCAAGGAAGGAGATGGGGATGCTGAGGTGGAGGTGAGTGGGAGGGGCAAAGAGAAGAGGGAATGTGGCTAAGAACTTTTGGAGTTGTGCCCGAGAAAAGTAGCAACATTTGGGATGTAAATATATGAAACAATTTTATTTTTAATTATTATTCTTTGATTTTTTTTTTACACTCCAGTCATTATCCTCTTCCTGGTCTGCCCTCTGACTGTTCCTCATCCCATAACACCACCCTTGTCTCCAAAAGGATGTCTCCATCAGTCCCACCTCCACTCTTACCCCACCAGACCTCCCGACTCCCAAGGACCTCAAGTCTCTTGAGAGTTAGCTGCATCTTCTCTCCTTGAGGCCAGACCAGGCAGTTCTCTGCTGTGTTTGTGTCAGGGACTTCATATGAGCTGGTGTATGCTGCCTGGTTGGTGGCTCAGTGTCTGAGAAATCTTGGGCATCAAGGTTAATTGAGACTGTGGTCTTCCTTTGGTGTCACCCTTCTCCTCTGCTTCTTCCAGCTTTTCCCTATCAAGCACAGGGGTCCCTGACTTTTGTCCATTGGTTGGGTATAAGTATCTTCATTTGATTCTTTCAGCTGCTCGTTTGGGCCTCTCAGAGGTTCACCATGCTAAGCTCCTGTCTATAGGCACACCATAGCCTCAGTCATAGTGTCAGGCCTTAGAGCCTCTCCTTGATCTGGATCCCAATTTGGGAATGTCAAAATTATCAGCTGCACCATTTTCTTATAGTTCAGTCAAAGTAGAACGTAATAAACCATTACTGTCTGGTCTATACACACATATTCTTAGGAATATGTAACTTTGAAATCTTTTTTTATTTTACCTCATTCTCAATGCATAGAAAATGTTTTATTCTATATAGAGGTAGCCATATTATTGTCATCTACTAATTTCAGTAGATGAGTGTCTCATAAATATATACTGAAACATAATAGGCAGATGAAATAAGATGGTTACCTGAAGATGATCTCAAGTCATTTTCTGGAGGACAAATAATTGTACAGGTGACTAGGCTTAAATGGTTATTTGGTGTATGTGTAGGAGGTCGAGTGGGGTAGATGTGTGTTGGTGTGGTGTGTGATATTCTTTGGCAGTTTTCACAGAGGCTGTGATCACTCTCAGTGTGTTAGCTATTTACTATGTCCACTGTCCATCTTTCCTATACATGCATCATCCTCTGCAGCCCTGTCTAGTTAAGATGCACATTCCAAAAACTAGATTCAATATATTTCCAGAAGAACATGGAAAAAATGATCAAAATCATGAGCAGAAATGTACTGTTATCTCTGTTAATATTTGCTGCCACATCATTTAGATTATGTCCTCAATATTCGTTCCTACCTTGAAAGGATCTAGCAAATGGGTCCTATGAGTGAAACTTTAACTAAACGCCAGCTGGGAACCTTCCTCTTGAGAAGAGGTATGAGATACCATCGAAATAAAGCTAGGCAAGGAATTGATGGTGGAAAAAAAGTAAGATTTGAAAACATTAAATAACAATCCTCCAGGGGAGGATAAGTGACCATTTACAGAGTGTCTGCACAGAGGTGCTTGGTTTGTAGCACCAGACTGTGCAGAGACAAGAGCATTATAAACACCGTAAATAACTGTTACTGTTAAAGAGAGCAAATTGAAACCTTTTTTCACTCTCTTCATCCTTCTTGCTCTCCTTTCTTTTTTTCTAGAATTTTCTCCTTCTTTCCTAAAGAGTAGAAATATAGAATGTGTTTTAGAACTTACAATTTTTGAACAATTATATTTGTAGTCTTTGTTACTACTTCTTAGTAATGTAGGATAACATCCTGCTTATATTTGCCTCAGTATTTTCTATCAATAAGTCCTAATTTCATTATATTTCTTAATTAAGTTGTTGCTGAGATTAAATAAATTGATATAAATAGAATAATTTGATATTGTCTGATACTAACCAATATATAACGAGCAAAGAAGAAATTTCACTTTTATGTTGTTGTTCCATTTCCTTATCCAGATTACAAACTTAGATTCCTCTTCATATTTTTGGTTTCTAACTATCCACAGGGAACCTGCTCAAATCTCCTTAATGCATAGGCATCTTTTGTAGGAAGCTAACTAGAATCTGATATTGTCAAATCCATCTGAATACTGGAATATTGGATATAGAAGATCACAAATGATAGAGCTATAAAGAACTCTTAAATAATGCAGTCCTCATGTTATGATTTTTAGGGTTCTGGAATTTGAAAGTCCTCTTTTCTCTTACAACAATCTGTTTTGTTTGTTTATTTGCTTGGTTGGTTTTTACTTGTTTATTTTTTTGGTGTGAAACTTTTCCACTGATAGAATTTTCATAGCATTAGAGATAATCATTTAATTTTTTACTCCACTTTAAGCACATTTAAAAACAAAATGGCACAGTGTTATAGTATGTATTGATGTATTGTCATACCTGGGATTATTATCTGTCCTACTTTTCAGAAGATAAGCCATCCTGGAAATGTGACCCTCTTTTCAAACATGTGAGTTAAAACACAAATAGAATAAGGTGGCCTATTTAGTTCAGTGCTTCGTCATGACTCATCACACTAATTTGTGAGACCTGAGGGAGAAGAACCTGAGAGGAAGAGAGTACAGGATAGATTACTCTTGATTTTGGTAAGTATAAGGATATGGTGAATTTAGAATTTAATTTAGAATACTTCTGTGAAAGACCCTAAAATAAATGCTGCAGTAAGGGAATATGAAATTGAGCAAAAGTTAAAAAGATTTCTTGAATTACAAAGCCCTGAAATTATTCTTTAACAACTCTACAGTGTAGCCTGAAGCAAATCCTGCCCTTTGTTAGTAACAGTTCCCAATATTTGCTTCTGAAATTGGTCCTCTCCTACAGTACACTGTTAGATTCCTGGCTCCGAGACTCAGTTTTTGAAGGAGTTCTTCTCGAAGTGGGTTAAGTATTTCGTATTAATTACATTACAACACATTTTAGGTCAGGTCTGAGGAACTCAAATTGCTCTCCTCATTTAAACTGCCTGCAGGCATATACTAATATGCATTTGCTGATAAACTTACAGGTCTCATATCCTTATTTAAAGATTTAAAACTTTTAAGGGGTTGGTTTAAAAAAATGAGACAAAGGGAGGGAGAGATTCTATATATTTTACTGAAACTAAAAGTAGACAATCTGAATACTAATCATTCCAAATTAGAAAAATGTGAAGTAAGCGCACACAAGTGAGTAAAAGGGGAGAGGGAGGGACAGAGCCCTATGTTTCTTAAAATATCACCCTAGTGTTTTCTAAGAATTCTAAAAGAATAAAAGAATTACAGCAAAAGTTAAGAGGCCAAAAAATGCTATTTTTAGTTACTTTTATAATGGATAAATAATGAATTAATATCAACTAAAATAAACCAAGAAAAAATAAAACAATGATTTTAAGAGCTGTGTGTGCTACTAGAAAATGACTGTAGTATAGTAAGGAGAAGGTTAGCTATGAGTGAAACTTATCTAAGGTCTTTTTTTTTTTCTTTAATAATTAATTTTAAGAAACCCATCATCCATGTAGCCCAATTTAAGGGTGAACTATGATTATAGTTATAAAGAATGATATTCATATTGTCATAGAAAACATGCCTGAGGTGCAGAGTAATTATAACTCAAAGACACAAAGGCAAATGAAGGGGAAGGAGGAGGAAGAGCACAATGTGGAGATCAAAGATGTGTGCATGGAAGCAAATGTTCTAACCTAGTCATCTCTAGTTAACTTGTAATTTTTGATTGCATATTTCTTCAGTAAATGTCATTAATAAATAGTGGCCATGGGTCCTTAGGATTTTTATAGCATGCAGTTAGCTGAGTTTCATGTTGAATCCTTTTTGTAATTGCTGGCTGTCCTAGAATTTGAAAAATATTCTGTATGTTTGTCAGAGTTGCCCTCCCTTCATCATTTATGGATTTGAAATTCAAAGAGAGATTAGTACATGCTTAAACTTCTCCAATCACAAGTTGTAATGTAGAGCTATCCATATTTCTACACCCAATAACTCATCCAAATTAGATCAGTATTTTCTTAGTATGTTCTTACCTTACCTATACTCTGAGAGTAAACTATGCCTTTCTATTTTGTTAAGATAGTAGCTGCATTTATGAAAGGTTGAGCAAATAGGGATTCATCACAGCAAGCTCATATCTTAAGACAATTTGTTAAAAGAACATAGGAAATAGATATTTATAACTTAAATAGGGGAATGGTATGGCAGAAAACATTTAGCATAGAATAGCACTCAAAATGGATTTCCATGCATAAAGTGTAATATTTTCTATACTTTAGAGTAAACTAAAGCAGGATTTTATTTCAGGTTTGATGTTTCACATAAAAATATTAGACAGCAATTATGTACTGTCAAATTGGAAAAATTAGCTACTTTAAACTCCTCCAGTCTTTTAAACTATTCAAATAATCTCCCAGTTCTACTTACACTTTATTAGCATATGATTATAAAGATAATGTTATTTTCAAGGTTTGAACTTTATATAGCATCAGAAATATTCAATTACATATTCAGGTGATGAAATTGATACTAAAAAATTCAGATGAAAGAAAGATGCACTCTATGTTGTTCTTTTTAATATAAGGAACCCTAATTTCCACAGACAATATACCCAATCAACTATTTGGTTTCTAGCACTAACCAGATTTGTTCTAGAAAGAAAATATGGGAATATGAATCTGATTCAAGCCTATAAGAATCCTTTAATCTCAAAACAGTTTAGTATAATTTGGTATTCATTTTGTAAAAGATAATATGTAATGCTTTCTTTGCATAAATAGCAAAAGTGGTGAACACTAATTAACATCAAAATGTAAGAGAATTATTTGCTTGCATTAATTTCTAATTATATTTTAAGTTAATTTCTTCTCTATGTGAAGAAAACCCATAATTTGAAGGTATCAGTTTTTTAAATAATATAACTGAAGAATGGTATGAATACTGGGCATGAGTGTGCAATACTCTTGGCTAAATCATTATTATCATTTACAAAGAAATCTATATATTTTCAATTTATTCTGACAATATTTTCCTGAAATTAATAAGCATGAATATAGTGATCTCTTCAGAAAACATCAGGGTATGCTTTATGATAATGTGTAATTTGTGTGTTAGATCTGGACTACATGAGAATGAAGAGAAAAATAACATTGTCATTACCTTTAGGTATCAAAATAAGCAGAAAATTAAGATGAGGAGCAGTGGGGGATGGGGTGTGTTTCTCAATAGAAGGCAAATATCCTTATCAGTTCATTCTTAAGTTGAATTCAGACCAGTTTTCATTCAGACTCAGAAAGTAGGAGAGCCTTCATGAGAGACAATATAAATGATTAGTTAATGACATCAAAGAGTTTCCACTGCAAACAGTAAAAATGAGCAGCATTAAAAAAAAAAAATCTGTGGTTACTGAATCAGGCATGGATAAATCAGGACATCAAGGATGAAAGTTATATATGAAATAGTAAGAGATAAGCGAACCGGCAGTGGCGCAGACAGGCGTGGGTCTGTCTGTGCCTCTCTCTTTCTGTGCGTGTTTGAATCCCGCCCGCCTCCTCCCACGTCTCGTGGGAAGAAGAAAAAAAAAAAGAAATAGTAAGAGATAGAGGAAGGGACAAGATATCTACATTTTCTTAGAGATGACAGAGGTCCCAAGTCCAAGGGTGAGATTATTACCAACTCAAATCTCCCAATTGGCTTTAATAACTGATAACTAACAATGTTTTTGTAATGTTACAGATGATCAAAATGCCCAGAAGATATCACAAGAAAAGTCGCAATCACTTATGAGTACATATACATTTGTTTGGTATTAGCTCCAAGGCAACAATCTTAATTCACAAATATAATAATGTCTTTCAATGTTGCCATAACCCTGGGGAACAGGTACTATTATTTATTTAATTTTATTGATGTGGAAAATTAGTATAGAGGTAATGATATGTATTTTTTCATGATAACACTTGATAGTAAAGATAATGGAGATGGTTTTTCTCCTCTTTCCTCGACATAGAAGAAAACCAAAATTTCCATTTCATTTCACTCCCTCATGGAAACTTCATACCTTGACATACTTTGCATACGCTTCTTTTTCAACATTAAGATATACACAACTAATTATATTTGTTTACATATTAGCTTAATTCAGGGTTAAAACAAGTATTACACTATTATAAACAATTTGGAATTATAACTTCTAATGGAAGATTAAAAAAAAAAAAAAACAGCATTGTCTTTACTATAAATATTCTCAAATCCAGTATGTTGTGCTTCAGAAGTTGGGTCTCTTCTGTTACAGATAACAGTTGCTTGTGGAGATGTAGTGTTATTATTGCCAGGATTGCTACAATAGCTGTAAGCATAAAATGCACCTTGCCTTGCAATAAATTTTCTATACTGTAGGGGAAAGCCAGCAGTATACTTGGACTCAGACTGACAGAGAAAAGACTGGCTTTGTCAACTGTGACTGTGACAGGCAGTAAAACCAGAGTAAAACTGCATCTCATGACACATGACATCTTTAAAACAAAGAAAACCAAAGAAATAATAAAGTATTCAAAGACAGCACTGAAAACAACAGCTTGAATGCTCTGAGGCCCGAGAATCTTAGTCTTCCTTCTGTCCATGCTCTCTCCTTCAAACTATTTTTATTTCTCTTCTTAATGTGGTGCCTAAATCATAAGTTCCCAGCGTAGAAGCATGTCATCAAACACAAAATAAAGTTATATGTGCTTGCATTTTTACATATACGAACTATCATAAAGAAATGTATACTTATTGTTTGTTTCAGTTTTCCTAAATCTATAGTATTGCATATTGGATTCCTGATTTTCTTTTATTGTTTATTAAGAAAAAGTTAGTGGCCTAAGTTGAAAAAAAAATGTTTTAAGTTTGACATTACTGACTGTTTTAAGAAAAATTTGTGAAAATAATTAACAGGAAAAAAATGTATAACCACTGAATTTTTAGATGAGGAAATTCTAAAAATGATTTTATTTGAGAAACTTTTCTCCTTATCTTTACCAAAGGCAGAAAAGTACAGTGTGTTCTTTTAAGCTTCTGTGTGTATTAGAAAAGATGATCTCAAGGGATACCGAAAGTTGTTATACTTCTCTTTTGGAAAATGCATTTATATATAAAACTATCACAGTCTAATTGCATTAGAAAAACATATATGTGTTTGTGTATACACACACACACACAAATATATGTGTATACATCTTATAGTAAACTTAAGGCATTTATGTAGTGTTTAAGAAGGAATAGTAAGACACCTGTGACAGATGTGGAAATCAACCTTGTGAAGGAACAGTAGGATGGAGAGCAAGGTACCACAGGCTTTTGTGACTCCTGTTTTGTCTTGCACACAACATTTGATCTAAGATGGCTTCCAGAACACCAGTAATACAGCAAAGAAGAACCAAGTCCAGGACAATGGCTGTTTCCTGTCTTCACAGAAGTCCTAACAAGTGATGATAACCTCATCTCCACCATGTACCCAATCACCTGCCTCCTTCTCAGTTACCTCATCAGGCAAGGCTTTTATTAGAGCATGGTGACAGTGTGGCAAGATACAATTAGCCCAGGAGTTAGAGGCTTGGGATCTGCTCAATCACTCTACATAAGCTTAGGCACTGGGTAATAAACTCAAATTTAAACCCTGATGATGGACGGATTCCTCTGACTTCGTCAGGTGACTCCATTGCCTCTCAAACCCCACTCCCCCTCCCCCATTCTTGGTTCTGTTCATACACATACCTCTTTATGTTCTTGTTTCCAGATGTATGAAATTTCCCCATACTCTCAAATTAGATATGACCATATGCTTCCCTACTGGGCAACAAAGTATTATAAAGACCTCAGAATGCTACAGCACAGAAAAGAATTCAACTTCCCTTTACACGCTTGATTTGGATTGTTTTCCCTGGCTTGTGGAAAAATACAATGTAATCTATTTTGAGAAAAATAAACTGTACAAACTAAATCAAATGCTACACAAAATTCTAAAGTACATGTAGAAAAAAAAAATGGCTGGGGAAGCCAAGGTTCCTCCTGCCATGCTGTGTGTAGTCGGCTGGGAACACTCTGGGTTCTTCCAGCTGGAAGTTAGGCCCAGCTGCTTAGTAAAGGCCTCTCCAAGGTTCCTCATGGCATGGCCCCACCACAGGAGGAAGTCTTTGGGTTTCCAAAACGGGTTTATTGACATAAGGGATGATGAATGGATCTGGATGCACACCCCCCAAAACTCAGGGTGGACCTGAGTTAAATAGGGAGGGGAAGAGGGGGAAGGGGCTGGGGAAGGAATGCTTAATTGACTCCACCCTCTAGCCTTCAGATATCTCAATAGTATGTAAATCTCTCAAGGGCCTGGGGCTTGTATCACTGCCCTCCACCTGTGTAGTGACTGAAGGGTGAAGGTGGAATGGAGAGTAGACCTTGTGTTAGGCCCCACAAGTATACACCAAATTTGATCTGTATAATGGCCCAATATCCTAGTCAGTTGTATATCACTGATAAGAGATGATCAAATTAAAATAATATAATCATGTGTAATTCAAAACTATCTTATATCTCAATCAATAATTAATATCACTTATTCATATTTTATTTTGAGAAAGAAGAACAAAAGTAAAAAAGACCACATTGTTCTTGCTTTAAATTGCCTTAAACACACTCATACACATCCAAATATCCATATATACAAATACACATACTCACTACCCTTGAACAGTTCCTAAAACAAAGGATTGAAAAGTTAAACAAATTATAGGAGCAGTGGAGAGAAAAATAGAGACAAAAATGAAATAGGATATATATTCAGATTGTGAAAAGTTTCATAAACATACACCTAAATAACACAACTATTTTATAGTACAATAAGCTATATTCATGACTAGCTTCCAATTTTCTGAGTAGCCATTCTCACAGATATTGTGATTACATATTTCTTAAATTAATCAATCAAAGAAGCAACCATTTGAAATATTGGGTGAGTATAAAAGCAAGTGTGAAAATATACTGTTTTATTTAATTTTGGAGTTTGAGAATTTCAATATGAGTACTGTAAATACTTTATTTCCAGCATTCTCTGAACTTCTCCTAACTTCTCAATATCATAACCACTTTTTCATTACATATATATATATATATATATATATATATATATATATATATATATATATATCTTAATAAGGTTTTGGTCTTCAGAAAAAAACTAATTGTTCCTCTCTCTCAGCAGTCAGTATTTACTTGAGTCTTTTCATCTACAGGTCATGTCCCATGAAATTTTCCCATTTTGGTTGTGATGTCAAATGGTATTTTTATAATGTCTATTTTGTTTAGTTGAATATTTTCAATATTTTATGGGTGTAGCATCCATTCTCATGTCTAGAACACATTAAAAATAGCAGCTATTTTATTGTTTTGGTTCTTACACTTTTTTCTCCTGTCTTTGGTAATATTCTCATTGTCTTAGGTGAAGTAGGGGTGAGTTATAAGTTTACCAGTTGGAGCCAGGCCCACAACAGTCAATTAGTCTATATTGCCAGATGGAGGTCTTTGTAACAGTCTCCACATGTTCCAAAAAGAAGCTTCTATGATTACAGGTGAGAGCTACACTTGTCTTCCGCAAAAGAATTCTTATTTATAATGCAATCATAAATTATATTGTTTTAGGGAAATTAAAGTTGAAGGTTGTCATCTAGGGGCTATGCCTCCCAGCCATGTTTAGTTAGGTAGGTTTGCAGTACCAGCAAGTATTTTCTCCAACTGAGAGTCTCTCAATTCAATTGAGATGTGTGTTGGTTATTCACAAGATCATAATGACATTAATACTATTGGACATATAAACTTGTGTGGGGAGCCAACAGAAGGCGGCTATCATCCTTGCATCCATCTTGAGCCATGTACCCTGACAAGAGATTTGATTACATTAGCCTACAACAGCTGAGCACACTCTGATAACATCTTGTTTTAGATACCCAGGATCTTCCCTTGGGTGTGTGAGACTTAAAGGTATGTGACTTAAGGGTGTGACATAGAGATCAGATTTAGAGACAAGACCTAAGGGCATGATTAAAGGCGTGACTTAGAGGCGTGGCTTAGAAGTGACACATATAAAAGGCACACAGGAGAGTTCAGAACAATTTGGAGTAACAGAGATTCAGACACTAGGAGTAGGAGTAGACATTAGACACTTGGAAGAGTACAACTGAGAGTACAACTTGGAACTAGGAATTAGGTTAGAAAGTACAACTTAGAGTACAACTTGGAGTAGGAATTAGGCATTGAGGAAGAAGACACTTGGACTAGAGAACTCAGAAGAAGATTATTAGGTATTAGGCACTTGACACTTGGAGGAAGAACTTGGAATTAGACTTTAGGCACTTAGCACTTGGAAAAAGTAACTTGGAACTTGGAGGCACTACGGACTAGGAACTAGGGACTAGAAACTCAAGACTTGGGACTTGGACTAGGAAGAGAAACTGAAGAATAAACGGGATTGAATCATTCTGTCTGGTCTCCATTCCTCACGTCCATCCTCACTCTCTCTCTTGCTGAACCCCAACCCGCAGACCTAAGCAGCTTGGGGCAGTGCGGGCTCTAACAACTTAGCCCCCAAGGCTTTTGGCAGTGAGGGTTCTAACACTGACAGAGCGGTCTGCAATAGACTTGGCCAGGTCAGATAATGTTGTGTTTTATATCTTTACATCTTGGTAGTACTATTTAATGCTTTCCTTCCTTGGCAGCTTGCATAACAACTTCTGATACTATGAGAGCCAGCTCTCAGGGAAATGATTTCCAGGGTACTTCCAGTATGATTGCTTATTCCTCAGTAGGACGTTCCTTCTATATTCAGCAATAAAAATCTTACCTTCGAGTTCTGGGAGGCAACAATTGGCAAGGGCTGTAGTATACATTGTTTTGGGAGTCTTCTAACCAACAACTCCCAGGTATATTTCTCATGCCTGAAAATATTTTATTTCTTTTTTGTTCTTTTTCCTTTCTTTCTCTTTTCCTTCCTTTCTTTTTTCTTTCTTTCTTTTTTCTTTCTTTCTTTTTTTCTTCTTTCTTGCCTATGTCCCTTGGAGACTTTATGTGTGTGTGTGTGTGTGTCTGTAATCCATATATGTATACATATATACATATATGTATATATGTTATATATGTATAATCCATATATAAAATAAACAAATGTATACACAGTATAAAGTCATTTTCATGATCTTATTATTTTATAACTTTTTTCAAGTATGCTCAGTTATTTCAGTACCCTTTCCTTTCCCTTTGTATTACATTTCCTACCCAATGCTTATTTAAGAGACCCTTGGCCTTTTCTTCTTTACGTCCTTATACCATTTCTGTCTTACTAATTGTCTCTGAATAGCCCTTATTGCTTAATCCCTACATTGTCGTCATCTTCATCATCATCATTATTATTATTTTTACTTTTCTGGTTACTGTGGTTACTGTAATAGAACCTTTTATTTTTTTTTTTCAGGTCAAATTTTCAGCATTACACATCAACCGATATAAACCTTATACCCCTTTTGTGTACTTTGAAACAAGATTTGTAATTTTCTAACAAAATAAATGATTCTTGACCTAAAGTAGTTACATATTTTCTATATGAAAACAACCTTAACACAAAAGCACTATACTTTTTTTTTTTTTGAGGTTGAGGTGAGTTAATTTTTTTCCAGTCTGCTTTTATATCATTCTAAATGCATACAAAGAGTATAGTCAGTCCTAAGGCATAAATAAAGTCGTCCAGGAACAAAAAGGCATAAAAAGAGTAATTAAGAAGCAAAGAAAGCATAAACAAAGAACCTATGATTATCGTATTCAGGGTCTTTACAAGACCCATCAAGATACAAAGAACACATCTCTCAGCTCTATTCATCTTAAGCCTACTTCCTTGTCCTAGTCCAACATCAAATTTCTGCCAAATTCCTAGAAATCAATCCCAAAAGCTCTCCACAACACATCCTCTCTGCATCGTGGGAAAGTTTTTCTGTAGCCCTTTATTCCACTGCCCGTCATGTCATTGAGCCATCCTCTTAAAATAAAATCAGAGTTTGTGTGTCCTCACCTCTGTTGGCAAAGAACATTCTTCTTCCTCCAGTCTTACAGGACAAATGTGTTCACATTTCTTGATTTAAGAAGCATACCAGCATCTCACTACCATCTATTACTCCTAAGCTATAACAGCTTTGGACCCAGCCTTATTAAATAAATAAATAAATAAATAAATAAATAAATAAATAAATAAATATTTTTAAAATAAGAATTCAGAGATCTGCCTGCCACTATTAAACTCTGTGGGGCCCCACCCTGAGATCACCATTTCTACTACAACTGGGACAGGACCTAAATTCCCTCTGCCCCAGGCTGACCTTGAACTCAGGAATATGCCTGCTTTGTAAACACAAACAAAAAATTTAGCTGGGTGGGATATTGACTTGTGATCACCACTGCCTAAATCTCTTTATCTCCTTCCTCAGTATTTTTCTGACAGGCTGCCTCATAGTGCAGTTGCCTCTGTTGTTCTAGGTTCACAAAGCCCCTCATATGATTTATATTGCATCCTTATATTTTTCATAATTGAGAAAGTATATATTTTTGAATTTATAATTTCAGTGTTCTTTCTAAAAGCCTTAAGTTCTGTCCTGAAGGTCATAGCAGTCTACCAAATTTTGCTGAGACATTAGACACACCCTTCTCTCCCAGATTTATGCTTTCTCTGATTACCATGGAGTCATTAAACTTGGCTGGTAGGACATTCCTTGAAGGAGGTACCTGAAAATATGTAGACTATTATATAAACAAGTCTTACACCCAGAGCAATCATCAACACTTATAGAGGGCCATTCCCTGCAGGCTTTGTTCCAGGCGAAGAAACCATGTCATTCTATCTCTTATAGGGCCAAGCTGGACTTGGCAGCTGACTATTTGGCACTGAGCAAACAGTTGGTGAGTTCTTTCCTGGCTTCCTAACTGCACCTGATAAAGAAAATAGTGCTTCCTTTTTCTTAACAAGCAATAAAACTGAACAAAAAAGGATAAAAGAATAAAAACCTAGGCTTTTCCATAAAAGATATTACCCACTCCTTACCCCTGGTCATAATACAGAATATTTTAAATGAGATAGAAAGGATTCTGAACTTATTCAGAGATAACAAAAATCAACTCTAAAAATGACTTTTTCAGAGATATAAAAGGACACAAATAATTTGTGTTGTTGAAATAGAGACTTTAAAAATGGAAGAGAAATCATTGAGAAGTAAAAATAACTAATGCTCCTGTTCTTCATGAAGGCTCAGAGGACAGTTACAAACACCAATCATGTGACAGATTTCTCCAGTAATAAACACAAATGCATAGGTACCAGAGAAGAGAAAAAAAAATGTTATGCCAAAAAAAAAAAAAGAAAAGAAAAAAAAGTGAAAGCACCTTTAATAAGTGGTGCTGGTCTAACTGATGGTTGACAAGTAGTAGAATGATAAGAGAACCATATTTATCATGTTGCACAAAGCTTAAGTCCAAGTGGAACAAGGACCTCAACATAAAAGAAGTTATACTCAATCTAATAGAATAGAATTTAGAAAAGAGCATAAACCTCATTGGGAAATTTTTCTAAACAAAACACCAATAGCTCAGACTCTAAGATCAACAATTGATAACTGGGACCACATAAAACTGAATAGCTTCTATAAGGCAAAGAACACCATCTGTAGTAAAATCGGCAAGCTACAGATTGGGAAAAGTATTTTCACTAACCCTACACATGACACAGGACTAATGTCCAAAATATATAAAGAACTTAGGTTGACATCTAGAAAATCAAATAACCCAATGTAAAAATGGAGTACAGAATTAAACAGAAATCTCAACAGGGGAATCCTGAATGACCTAGAAGTACTTAAAGAAATGTTCAAAGTCCTTACTTATCTGAAAAATGCAAATCAAAATGACCCTGGTTGGAAGAGGGGAAGTGAAAAAGCAGACAGGATCAGCTATTTCCATATTTCCATATTTCCAGGGGTGATAGGGGAACAGGAGAAAAGCCCAGAGGGCCAGGAGAATGAATGAAAATATTTACCTTCTGGGAATGGGAGATGAGGCGAACCTTTAGATACTCTCAGAGACCTAGAATTTGAGAGACTATCAGGACTTAATGGGGATAATCTTAGCCAAAATGTCCAACAGTAGGAAGATGGAACTAAGAGTTCAAACCTCCAATAGTTAGACAGGGCACCAAGTGAAGAGATGAGGTCACCAACCCACAGTAAAAATTTCTGACCCAGAATTGCTCCTGTCTAAAAGAACTGCAGGGACAGAAATAGAGAAGAGACTGAAAGAAATGCTGTCCAGTGACCAGCTCAACTTGAGATCCATCTTATGGAGGTTGGGGTGGCACCAAGGTCTGACATTATTACTGATGCTATGATGTGTTTCCAGACAGGGGCCTAGCATATCTGTCCTCTGAGAGGCCCTTCCGGCAGCTGACTGAGACAAATGCACATACTTACATCTGATCATTTGACTGAAGTTAGACTCCTATGGAGGAATTAGGGAAATGATTAAAGGATCTGAAAAGGAGGGCAACTCCATACGAAGACCAGCAGTCTCAAAAAACTGGATCCCTGAGAGCTCCCAGAGACTGAGCCACCAACCAGGCATTATGGGCTGGTCCAAGGCTCCAGCACATATATAGCAGAGGACTGCTTGTTCTGGCCACAGTGGGAAAAAATGAGTCTAAACTTGAAGAGACTTGAGGCCCCAAGGAAGGGTGTTGTGGGGTGCCTCCTCTTGGAGGCAAGGAGGAGACAGAATGGGATGAGGAACTATGGAAACAGGGACCAGGAACGGGACAATGTCTAGAATGTAAACAAAATAATTAATTTAAAAAAAAAAAATATGTTTCAGATAAAGCCACAGGAATAGTCTGTGGTTTCAGAGTTCATGTTTGGTTACAGACGTTTTGATTATTAGGGTCAAAATTTACAGCCTCCTAATAAAGAATATATGGTTGCTTAAGAGTTTAGTGAAGATCATTCTAAATCCAAAATAGCAATCCACCCATGTGAAGCACAAAACTGGAACTCATATACTGTAGATCAAAATAGATCATAAAGCACTGCAGTCCATAAAGCTAAGCTACATGGATAGTAAACATATAATTTTACAATCATAACCTTTAGTGATTGTCCTTATAGTTTCAACAGTGTAAGAACAGATGGACACTTAAAATATATATAATGATATACATGTATACATACATAATGTGTATATATATATGCATACACACACATACACACACATATATATATATGTATATATATATACACACATACACACACACACACATATATATATATATCTTTTTTTTTTCATGTAATAAATTTCTCCAGTTAGATTTCCCATGTCTCATCTTCCCTTCCTCTCAAACTCAAGGGCTTTCTTTTTTAAAACATTGCTGTTATATATATACATATAAATACATCAACATATAAAAATAATAAGCTGAATGAATACATTCTATGTTGCCTGAATGTACCTGTTACCACACATAATCACCTGGTATTACATAACTGATCTGCTGGCTCATCTAGAGCTGAGTCCAGTAAAATTTTCATCTAGTCTTGATGTTTACTGTGTTTAAATAATTCAAATCTTCTTTCCGCAGCAGTCATGTCCTTTAGATTTCCTAATTGTAGCTTGCCCACCATAATCCTCCCTCTCACTGCATCTTCACAACCCCTGGCTCTTACAGCTTTTCTGACACCATTTCATAGATGATCCTTGAGCCTCGGTACTGAAGTTGACTTATAGGAATATTAATTGGGTCTGGGCACCCCACAATCAATTTTTCTCTGCATTTTTAATAGTTATGATTTGTATGAAAGCAAATTCTACAAAAAAAAGACTCTTGGATGACGGGAAAGATTTATGCTTATTTGTGGGTATAAAGATATGTTTTTAGATTAACCTAAACACAAAACATAATTCAAAATGGATGCTATATACACAAGTATATACTCAATCTGTGACACCTTTCTGCAGGAAACAAGAGTTTATCCAGATGTATTTGCATTAGGTGACAGTTACTCAAATAATGTATCAAAGATTCTAGCAATTGATATAAAAATGTGTAGCATGGACATCAAACAATATAAAAAGTCAATAAATAACTATAATGTACAATGCGAATAGCCACAGCTTCAGGATTGATTTTTTTAACTGTATAGAAGTTCACTGAAATATATAGACTTTGGATCTGGTTTGTTCTGTGGTAATATTCTGTACATTTTTTAATCCAAGAAAACAATATTTGAAACTAAGCTAAAAGTATCCAAACAAAATAAGAAATATAACTTTTTTTTCTCATGGGGGAAATGTGAAAAAGAAACTAGAAAAACAGGTTATAAAGTGAAAACCACATTTAAAAATTCTAAATTGAAAAAATAAATTCAATGATCAAGAGCTCCTAGAGTGTCACAAGGATTAACAAATATGAAAATGTGAAAACAAGCCGGGCAGTGGTGGCGCACACCTTTAATCCCAGCACTTGGGAGGCAGAGGCAGGTGGATTTTTGAGTTCAAGGCCAGCCTGGTCTATAGAGTGAGTTCCAGGACAGCCAGGGCTACACAGAGAAAACCTGTATCGAAAAAAACAAAATGAATAAATAAATAAATAAATAAATAAATAAATAAAATGTGAAAACAAAACTTAGTCTAAGTTTTCTGCATGAAAAACTCTGGATTCATAATTTTTCAGTAAATACCTCTATAAATATCAGTATCATTAGTTACTAAAAGGATGCAAGTCAATATCAGAAGATTTAAATTTGCATGTGTAGGCATAAATCAAACACAGAAACTAACAAGGTATGGAAATCTAAGGAACTGTTGCTAAAATTTAAAGTGAAATATTCAGCTTGAAAAATGTTTAATAAATTCCCAATTCTTAAACATGGAAGTAGCTAACATCTGAGCAATAATTTCACTTCCTAGTTATATACCTAGTATGAATGAAAAGATCCACTGACGTTGAAACTGTACTGTGAAATTTTTTGTAATAAAAATGAAAATTCACATCATCAATATTTATATTACCTCCAAGAATATATATATATTCTTGGAGGTAATATAAATATAATATATATATATATATATATATATATATATATATATATATATATTATATATATATATATCCTTAAAGCAACTAGTACATAACCATTTTATATAGTATTAGTTGCTTTAAGGATGTTAGTACACAGCATAATAGATGTACACAGAAAGCATTACACTCCACAAAAAAGCCACTATTCCATTTATGTGAAATTGTTAGAATAAGCCAATGCAGGAATGGGAATAATAATGTCAGCTGATTGCACATATTTACTTTTGAAATATTTTTGATACTGCAAAATGTTTTTGGCAAACATTGCACATTAAGAATATTTGAAAATTTCTGACAGATGTATACACTTTTAATGACTAAATTTTATAACCACTGAGTATATTCATGTGAAATAATAGAAATATTATATCGCCGGGCAGTGGTGGTGCACGCCTTTAATCCCAGCACTTGGGAGGCAGAAGCAGGCGGATTTCTGAGTTTGAGGTCTGGTCAGCCTGGTCTACCGAGTGAGTTTATAGTGTAGCCAGGGCTCCACAGAAAAATTCTGTTTCAAAAAACCAAAAAAACAAAAATCAAAAAAAAAAAAAAGAAAGAAAGAAATATTATATCACGAACTTTCATAAACATTGATAATATACTTTAAGTTTAGGTGAACAGTTCTCCTCTGAATATTTTTTTGTCCATTTAGTTGGATTCTTACACAGAAATTGAAGGACAAAAATGTAAAAGCAAGATCAGCATCCATAAGTTTTATAACTTTCCTAAAATTCTGTTTATCACTTTAGCCCTCACTAGATGTCAGGGGACAATGCTTTATAACAAGGTCCTCTACAACCAATTTCAGATGGATAAAGGACTCTCAGATTTGTCTTGATGAAGTTCAAGCAAGTTAGTAATGAAAAAATTTTGACAGATTTTTATGTAATATATCACATATAATTTGTATTATATAGAAAGAGAAGATAGCATATATGCAAGTTGTATTTAGCAAGTACTTAAATGTGACGAGATTATAATAGTTTTAAAATTCTATGTTGAAGTTAGAACATTTCAAGGATAATCTGGAGTAAAACCCGCCAGTAATTCTGTCAATATAAAAAGGCATTTCTAAAACCAATTTAGTAAAATACTGTTACTTTGATATTTAACTATTTTATAAAGATTAAATACAGCACAATAAACTGAAGAGAAGAGCTAGACTTGACTTATTCCTGTCCCATTTCCTTCCTTTTGGCTATTTTCCTTCCTTCAATTTCCCTCCACTTTCTCAGATAGTCTTTTCCGATTCTTTTTATTCAATTTGAGTTGTGTAGCATTTAGAGTCTAGACATAATTTATAACCTTTCCAAAGTAGCCATCTTACAATCATGGGGTAGCAATTAATCAGCAGATTATTAATGACCCTGGATGCATATAACCTTAATTAAAATTGTTCTGTGGCATAGAGAAATGAGAGTAATAAGAAACAGTAGAATTTCAAATGAAGTTTTAAAAATTAGTATTTTTTTGGCCAGTTTGCCTCTGTTTTTTTTCATTAAATAAAAGAATCGGAGGCAGGCTGAAGAATAAGAATATGATGTACATTGTAGTTTATGATACTTTTCACTGTTGTTGTCTAAACACATATGTATTCTTGTAATTTAAATGTTATACTACATTTGTTTAATCCGTAGAGTAAATATATGCCTGGAAAGAACTAGATATGTTTCTCATTAGGTAATATATATTGAGTTTATGAGCTATAATATTTTGAGAATTTTTTTAATTGTCATTATTTGCAGATATATAGATAGATAGATAATAGATTTTTCTAGTTAACTTGGCTAACATATCACTTTGTATTTTATAAATCTCTCAAGAAGTAGGGTTGCAATGATGAATTACTTAGCTACTTAATTTCCCTCCAACTGTCTTAGTGAAACCCACTTTATTTTCTCTGTCAGAAAGGATACTCCTAATTGTTTATGTTCAAATGAACTATAAAATTTTGCTTAAATCCATTTACTGTAAACTCTTTGAATTTCTATAATTGTAAAAACTAATTATAAGTTCAGATGATCTCACAATAGCAAATCTATATTGTGGAATAGAAACAGTCCTAATATCTTCACTAAGTCCAGAAGAAAACAGAGGTGAATATATACTACAAATCATGATTGAAAAATACTCAAGGCATGCATGCAGTAATTAACCATGTGTGAATAATTGTAAACCATGCTTGTATAAAAATTTCACCTTTATTCCCAAAACATTTTATTTCATCACTTTTAGTAGGATTTTTTTTTCTATTGTTGTTGATCAGTGAAAATTTAATGCTCCTTTTTTTCTTGACATAGTTTAGGTTTTGTTTGAAAACAATTATTTTTATTTTATTTTTAAATTCATTTTTATTGGTTATTTTCTTTCTAATTGGATATTTTATTTATTTATGATACAGATGTCATCCCCTTTCCCCATTTCCCTTCCCTAGAACCCCCTATTCCATCCCCCCTTCTTTCTTTATGCTTGTATACCATTTTGATTACATGCATGTATTAAGGTCAGTATTAAGGTTGAGGGTTTAGCAATACAATAGATGCAAATAGTCAAGGACGAAGCAATAAACACAAATAGTCAAAGAAAAAGCAAGGCATTAAACCCAGTTATGTGAATACTCCCGTGATCACTGTTTCTAAGGGCTCATCAGGATGACCAAAGTATCTGAGCCTACTTCTCTGTCCTAGCCCAAGGTCATTTTCATGTCTGAAGCCTACTTCCTTGTTCTAGCCTAAAATTTAGATTCCTGTCTGAAATTACTTCTTTGTTCTAGCCTAAGATTTAGATTCCTGCCTGAAATTACTTCTTTGTTCTAACCTAAGATTTAGATTTCTGCCTGAAACTACTTTTTTGTTCTAGCCTAATGTGAGATTTCAATCTGAAGCCTACTTCCTTGTCCTTATTTTAAATGTTATCTCCTTTCCCAGTTTCCCCCCAGCAACTCCCTATCTCTTCCCCCCTCCCCTTGCTTCTATGAGGGTGTTCTCCCAACCACCAACCCTCCCCCTCACCTGCCTTCGAATTCCCCTATGCTGGGGCATTGAGCCTTCACAGGACCGCTTGTCCTCTCGTCCCATTGATGCCCAACAAGGCCATCTTCTACTACATATGAGGCTGGAGCCATCGGTTCCTCCACGTATACTCCTTGGTTGTTGTTTTAGTCTCTGGGAGCTGTGGGAAGTCTGGTTGGTTGATATTGTTGTTCTACCTATGGGGTTGCAAACCCCTTCAACTTCATCAATCCTTTCTCTAACTCCTCCATTAGGGACCCCGTGCTCATGTCAATGGTTGACTACAAGCATCTGCCTTAACCTTTAAAAACATTCTAAGTAGCACTTTCCTGCAACTTGGTATTTTCTATGAAAAATAGGTTAAAACATATAAAAGCTTCTACTAAAATATATTAATAACAGTAATTGTGGGCCTGTGGACCAGAGGCTTTCCACAGAGATCTCTGGCCTGTCCAGGTGGGAGGTTTCCAGTGAAGGAGAGAGGGCAGAAACTGGGAGGGGGAATTGCCTCTGCTCCTCCTCTGCTGCTACCTCCACCACTGCTGTATCTCTGAGATAATGCACTAACTGCACTGAGCTGAGCTGTGCTGAGCCAGCAGAAGGCTAACTAGTAAGAAATGGAGTGCAGGGGATCTCCTGGTGGCTTTCCAGGAGAGTCATTCTCTTCCTGCTACCTGATTGATGACCACAAATTTCTGTAGGGGGGTGCGGGGGGGCGTTGCAGTTATGTGACAGAGAATTGGTGCCAGGAACAGGCAAGTCTTCTACCATCCCTTCAGGGTCTCCAGAGCTTCTAGCCTTAACTCAACCTTACCAGGCTTCCTCTTATGACCCACTGCTCCACAAGTAATATTTAAATGCTTCAATCACTATAATATTACATAATTTGTATGACATAGTAGTCAGGACCAAAAGTTTCTTTCTTGAACTTAACATGAAAAAAACCCCAAGAGATTCCTATGTTTATTTCTTAAATTATATGTGAGTAGCACTAGTATAGTTTATGTTTTGCAAACGTCAACCCAATATACTTTTAAAACATTATCTATAATACCAACTGGAGCTACAGAGATCTTGTTTAACTGTTGTTCTACTTATGAACATTTGTTGTGGTAATACTGAATAAAACTAGGATACTGCACATCATGATATTTTAGATGTTATTTAAGACCCACACAACAACAGAATTTTCTGAAACCTACATTTACACTGTGAAACTGAGAGAAACTGGAATAAATAATGAAATATACCATAATTTCAAAGACACTTAATTGTAAAAACATGTTTATTAAGTGAGTACTATAATCCTAAGAGAAATAAAAACTGGTAGGTTTTTAAATTTTAATGTGCTTGGGGGCTCGCCTTACTAGAAGATCTAAGACAAATATTGCGATTTGTATATGTGTTCTGTTTAATTTTCACAGCAAGAATTAAGAATAACCCAAAAATACCAATATTGTCTAGTGAATTTAAGAAGTCAGTTTGATTAAAGGACCCAATAAAAGCAATATTGCCTTATGTAAGTAATTAATTAGCCCTGATAATACATTAGTCTTCTCTTCTATTGAAATAATATTTTTCTGAAGAAAGAATCCTTACATATTTCTTGATTTATTTTTAAAATGTATTTGTAAATGAATGCTTTAAGTTTTAGTATCTGGTACACAAACCATAATAATAATAATATAATGTAAATTATAGAATAATTATATAATAGTTATTATATATAATATATAATATATAATATATATATTAATTAATATATAATATATATAATATATAACATATAATATATAATTAATATATAACATATAACATATAACATGTAACATGTGACATGTGACACGTGACACGTGACACGTGACACGTGACACATGACACATGACACATGACACATGACACATGATATATGATTATATAATATATAATATATAATATATAATATATAATATATAATATATAATATATAATATATAATATATAATATATAATATATAATATATAATATATAATATATAATATATAATAATATATAATATATAATATATAATATATAATATATAATATATAATATATATATAATATATAATATATAATATATAATATATAATATATAATATATAATATATAATATATAATATATAATATAATAACATATAACATATAACATATAACATATAACATATAACATATAACATATAACATATAACATATAACATATAATATATAATATATATTATACTATATTATATATTATATTATAATATATAATATAAAAATATAATATAATATATTATATATTATATTATAAAAAATATAATATATATTATATTATATTCTATATTTTATATTATAATAAATTATATTTATAATTTAAATATAAATTATATTTATAATATATATTTATATATATTATGATATATTATATTATATATTATATTATAATATATAATATAATATATTATATTATATGTTATATTATATATATTATATAATATACATATAATAATTATAGAATAATAATAATATAATGTAAATTATAGAAGAATATAACCTATGGCCTCTCTTCCCCCCCCCCGCCCTTGCCATTTTAAGAGATGTGAGACAATAAAATTTTACAGGTGTCTCATGAAATTCAATTCACTGATCCCATGGTCTCAGAAGTCCACACAGTTTTGATAGCAGGTACAACTTTATGGAGAAATGAGAGAAAGAAGGCAGAATGAAGAGAGAGCTAGGCTTTATACACTGATAATTTCTTCCTATTGAATATAACAACTTGCTAATAAATTTGACCAGACAACAGGATTACAGAGTTCTCAAATCTGTAATTTTATGATGGGATGCAGAAATAGGAATTGATGTAACAATTTCCTAAGAAGCTGTGAAAAGTCTTTAAATGCAGGTGCTCATTTATCATTTTATTAGAGTAAAATAGAAATTCTACCTTCCTTTACTCCCTTTGTATTGTTTTAAATGTCTACAGTTATTTCCACCATTAGAATAGAATTGATGTAGTGATTTTCATTCTTGACTTTGACTTTCTTATTAAAAGACTCAAAAAGAATGTAGCTTTTGTATTGTTTTTTTTTTTTTTGGATAATCTAAGAACTGAAGTTCAATTAAGTCAAGTGGCTTAGCTTTTAAGCATCTATTTAAAGTATGACTAGAATCAGGTCATTTAATGACTTATATTTTGAAATTATAAATTATTCTAACTGATTATAGACATATAAAGTATGCTAAGAGCCAAGGCAGGAGCTGTACTTTGTGATTTTGTGATGAAAAACTGTTGGCAAACATATAAGGGCACATAATATGAAGTTGGGCTGTTATATTGAATTTTAGAGTAAATCTATGGAGCTGGATCTGAAGAGAATAGTTTTGCAAGTATTATTTTTAAAATAAGTTTTATATAAATATCATTTTAATTCTCTTAATTTAGTAAATAAAATCCATAAATATATTTTGATCATATTCATTCCTTTAACCAAGTATACCCATATCACCTTCACCTTCATATCCACACAACTTTCTGGGGAAATTTGTTTGGTTTTTAACCCACAAAGTCCAAATTTTGTTGTGCAAATATTCTTGGGTAGGAAACCAGTCCAGGAAGTAGTTAAATTACTAGGAGTCACACTATCAAAGATAACTAGCTATCCCACAAATTATCAAAAGTCAGTATCATATTGCCTCACCTTGGAATATGATTTTGCACTCACCTTCCTACAACATGCTGTGATTTTTCTGTCCTGAGCCCAGGCATGTGTTCTTTATGCTATGTCACAACTGCTATGAGTTTACATGTATCTGCCCTGTTCTGTCAGGAACAAACTTCCATTGTAATATTTATAAGTGTCTGTGTGTGTGTGTGTGTGTGTGTGTGTGTGTGTGTGTGTGTGTGTTTGGCTGCCTGGAGCTATACTTACAGCCACTTGTAAGCTGCCTGATCTGGGTGCTACAATCTAAATTTGTATGCTTTGCAAAAGTTATGGGAACTTCAGCCCCTGTGTAACAGGATGAAGGTTGAACTGTTTCCTATAGGCAAAAATGTCTAATGTCTATCACATAAAAGTTCTTTGTCTTTTGTTTATTCTTTTTTTGATTTGAGTCCTAGATCTACATACCATCATCAGTGTTTCAACCTTAACTGACATTAGCACAAACTGGTTATCTTAAAGGTTTTCAACTGTTTCCACATATTTCAGTAACTCACTTGGTATGCTAGGATAAACAGGCTAATGCTATATGTCTGGCTTGTATATAAGTTCTCTGAATTTGAATTCAGGTCCTCATGTTTGGAAGACAAGTGCTTTTGATCACTGAACCCTCTCCCTAATTTACAGCTGTATGTTTAAATGTCATTTCTAGAGGATATTCTACAATTTACTAAACATAATAGTTTAATATATCTACAGTTGACTTTTTAAAAGAAAAATTGTTAATCATTTTAAGTGTGCACTGATCTATAATTTTAAATATTAAATGAAATAAACAAATATTCCAGACATTTGTGTTTCTGCAAATATATCCTATATGCACACTTGAGCAGAATTACATAATGGTGCCATTAAAAAAGGAAGTGTTACATAAATAGATGAAACACATACTAAAGTGAAATAAACTTAATACAGGTGGCCCAGTTTAATAGTTTCTCATCTGAAATCTTTGCCTATATTGTCATTATCTTAGTTTTGTAATCTGCATTATTTTGATACTGTAATAACATTGGCCTCTTGGGAGGTGAATTTCATTAAAGTTTTACAAGGTTTTATTTAGGAGTTTTAAATTGTTTCTTAGCATTGGCTCTTCATTAATTATTAAAGGAAAAGGCTCAGAATGAACATGCCATTTCAGTAGCAAAATAGTAGTTTAATAAAAAAGAGAGAAGTTGTCTAATCAAAAAAATAAGATGGGGAACTGGAAAAGATGACATAGGAAATTAAAAGAAGTCAGTGTGAAACGACAGTGATAAGATGATGTTTGTACCTGTGAACTTACATGAAATCAGGACTAAGCTACAGATGAGCATATGGCTTACTTCCAATCTCTGGGAATTCTAGCATGGGCTCATTTAGTGCTTCTGAAGCTCCAATGACTGCCTGAGAGAATGCACTTAACCTGAGTATCAGCAGCTAGATGGCATCAGTCAAAATATGCTACAGCTGGTACAGGGCCCATCTCAATACAACTGTGCTTCTCAGACAGATAAAATTCGTGATGGTGAGAGACAAGATCTTTTGGGTTCAGATTCCATCTTAGATAACCTGACCTAAGGTTGAACTCAAGTTAACTAACAGGCCAGTACCTAACATCTGTTTCCAGGTTTTCTCCCCAACAAGATCTGTGTATAGTACCAGTTTCCAGGTTATTCCCCCAAGAAATCTACATCCCTAGGTTACAAGCCCATCTCTGATACTTAACTTCCTAATAATCAACAATCAGGAGGAAAGCACAAGTTAAGTTTATAGTTTGTTCATCAACATGTTGGCAGCCAAAGTACATGGCTTGAACCTGAAAATGGACACACAGAAAGAGATACTAAATTAACAGGCTGGCAAGCCAAGAATGGGTAAGATACTGCACAGAGACTTAACAACCTAAGACATAAGTGCATTGCTTTTGATAATGCATATTCCATGAGGTGTAAGGAAGGCATTCTTGTCAGAATGATCTAAGACAAGATCAGTCTTGTTAATGAAATAAAAAAGGGGGAACGGCAGAGAGCCTTTGGGGTTGCTTAGCAAGAATCTGACATTGGCCAAGGACAAGAAAATCAGCTACTTGGCATGAATATGATATTGGCCAAGGGCAAGGAAGTAGGCTTCAGTCAGGATCCTGAGATAAGGCTAAAACAAAGAAGTACTTTCAGTCAGGAATCTAAATCTTAGGCTAGAACAAAGAAGTAATTTCAGACAGGAATCTAAATTTTAGGCTAGAACGAGGAAGTAGGCTTCAGACATGAAAATGACCTTGGGCTAGGTCAGGGAAGTAGGCTCAGATACTTTGGTCATCCTGATAATCCCTTAGAAACAGTGATTATGAGACTCTTCCGGGAATTGGGTTTAATGCCTTGCTTTTTTCTTTGACTATTTGTGTTTATTGTCTTGCTTGTTCCTTAACTATCTGCATCTATTGTATTGCTAGACTCTCAACCTAGAATTAACCTTACTACATGCATGTAATTAAAATGATATAAAAACCTAAAGGAGGAGGGGGGATGTGATAGGGAGTTCTTGGGAGAAGAGATGGGGAAAGGGGATGACATCTGAAATGTAAATAAATAAAATACCCAATAAAAACATTTTTTAAAAAAGATTATGGTTTGTCTCCCAGCACCAGACAATTATGTTAAAGAACATAATGGCCTGCCAATCAGATGTGTATCAGTCTAGGTACTCTCTTCTTGCCTCTATAAATGGCTAACTAAAACTAGGATCAGGGCTCCACCTTCCTTCTGTGTCAGGGTTGTGCAATTGTATAGAATTCTGCTTCTTGGTGGTCTTTTGGAGTTCAAAAACATTTTCTGGGATAAAAATGTGTTAGAGACACTCTCTACACATTGGATCCCTTATTTTTTTAAACGATTTGTTTCTTCTTTTGATTTGCAGAGAATTTTAGTTTACAATGATGTGGAATCTTATGCATTCTTTTAAAATCATTTGTAATTAAGCAGATATTAATGAGAAAGTACAGTGATGTAAGCTTTGTATTGGTGATGAAAATAATAACGAAAGATCAAGACACTGACCAGGAATATAGTTATGCCACAAAAGCAGGTATAGAGAAAACATCACTTTTAATGTGGTGGGAAAATGCACTCAGCAAGTGAGGGTCCTTTTACTTTGTTCTGTTTTGAGAACAAAATGGTACATCTAACCTAACCATGACATAAGGCAAGTATTACCAATTTATAAAAATTGAAGCCTACAGTAGGGTACTCTCTTGTGTTTAAAAAAAAATAAAAAAAAAAAAATAAAAGATGGAATAAAAAGTAAAAGAAAAAAGCAAGATGGAGAACAAGAGAAAAAAGCTGAGAGTAATTACATTCTGTTCAAATACAGGATATGTCATGGGTAAGATATGGTGGAAGATGTTTTAGACTTTGCTTGCTGTACATTCAGAATGACAGTTGTCTCAGCTTTTCATTATCTGAGAAAAAGAGAGGGGGTGGTAATTATACATTCAAAGGAGATATATTAGTTAATACTTCCTGAAATTTCCATTCATGGTCACTTGGAGTACTGCCTATGATATATGCTGTGCCTGATAGAAGAGGCAATTTTACACATCGTGCAGAAGGTGAAGCAAACCATGCCAAGATGTAACCATCCCTTTTAAAAGAAAAATTACCTGTTCTGTTACAGAGTCTCTTTAACTACATCCCAGGCTGCCATGCAACTCATTATGTCAAACAAGCTAGCCTCAAACTCACAGAGATTCCCCTGCCTCTGACTTCAGATTGCTATGATTAAAGGTATGCAGGCTTCCTTTGTAATAGATGACTTCTGCCTGTGGAGAAAATGAAGCAGTTTTAATTTTCTTTTCCATTCCTGACTTTGAAATTGAGTGTGTTTCATGGATTGATTGTCTATCAAATTGGAATCTATTTGTCTTGCATAGAAAACCTTTCATTCTTAGTAGGCTGTTATTGGTTTGCTAAAAGATATATGCTTCTTACTCTATTTTTTGGTAAATCTTATATAATATGTAGTTTTGTGTGTGTTCTTTCTTACTTTTTTATTCTTTAATCTTTTTTTACAGTCCAGTATTCATCCTGCTCCCAGTCTGGCCCCTGACCACTCCCCATCTCACCTCCTCCCCCTGTCTCCAAGAGGATGTCTCTATCCCCCCACCTCACCACTAGACCTCTCTACTCCCTAGAGCCTGAAGTCTTTCCAGGATTAGGTGCATATTCTCACATTGAGTCAAGACCAGGCAGTCCTCTGCTCTATATATGTCAAGGGCCTTATATCATCAGCTAGTATATGCTGTGTGGTTGGTGGCTCAGGGTCTGAGAGATCTCATGGATCCAGGTCAGTTGAGGCTGCTGATCTTCCCATGGGGTTTCCTTTCTCCTCAGCTTCCTCTTGCTTTTCCCCAATTCAACCACAGGGGTCCCTGGCTTCTATCCATTGGTTGGATGCTAGTATCTGCATCTGACTCTTTCAGCTGCTTATTGGGTCAATCAGAGGGCACCCATGCTAGGCTCCTGTTTGCAAGCACACCACAGCATCAGTAACAGTGTCAGGCCCCAGGGCCTCCCCTTGAGCTGGATCCCATTTTGGGCCTGTCACTGGACCTCCTTTCTCTCATACTGTTCTCCATGTTTTATCCTTGCAGTTCCTTCAGACAGGAACCATTCTGGGTCAGAGCTATTGACTGTGAGATGGCAACCTCATCCCTCCACTTGATGTCTTGTCCCTTTACTGGAAGCAGACTCTTCAAGTTATCCTTCTCTAGTGTAGAGCACTCCATCCAAGGCCCCTCTCTTTAAGGTCTGACAGTCTCTCATGTCCCAGGTCTCTGATACATTCTAGAGGGTTTCCCCACTTCCCAAGTTTGTTTCTATTCTTTCTGCTGGCCCTCAGGGCTTCATTTCTGTTCCTACAACCTCAATACCTGATCTTGTTCCCCCTTTGTGTTAAATATTTACCAGGTAGTGCCCCTGGAGAATGTAGTACGGGGAAGCATTCATAAACCCCAAAAGACCAGCCAGGAGCAAATCCCAATTCAATTGCACTAGGGTCTTTATTCACAAGCTTGAGCTTAGGCTTACTCACAGCCACAACCCTGAATTTTCATTGGAACAAGGTTTTATAGGAATTGGCAAGTAAGGGGTGAGTGTTTATAGCCTGGCGAGAATCTAATTGAGGGGCTATTGTGGCCTTTAACATAATTGGCCAGTACTGGGATCCAAATCATAAACTAAACTTCTGCTTTCCTCCTGATTGGGGGTTGTAAGGAAGTGAGGTATCAGGGGCAGTGTTATAACCTAGAGGTGCAGATTAATTAGAGAGTAACCTGGAAACTTGTGCTAGACTCTGGTCCTACTGAGTGGTAAGCTGGAAACTGGTGCTAGATGCAGGATTTATTGGGGCGGGGGGGCCTGAAAACTGTTGCTAAGTACTGACCTATTAGTTAACTCGAGTTCAACCTTAGGTTCTCTAAGATGGAGTCTGAGCCTAAGATCTTGTCTTTTAGTAACAAGGTTCAATAAGCCTTTCTATAATCAAGAGCTACTCCTATCTGAGTAGTCCAAACCCGCAAGTACTCAGTGCTGTCATTCATAGAACCTTGTAGCAGAGGAGAATTGTACAAGTGACAGAATACCTGCAGTATATCATCTTGTTTGGAATCATCTTCTAGATCCCTGTAGTATATCATCTTGTTTGGAGCCAGTCTTCATGGGATAACTATAGGCCTGACTTGAGTAATTCTGGGACAGGTATCCCTTTGGGCCTCTGTTGTCCTATCAATGCATACTAAGTAGGTTTGGGGAGATGGTAGACGGCCTCTTTGTTCTGATGAGATTACTACAGAATTGAAAACCATAATAGCACAAACATATTTTATGTACTAAAACAAGATCTTATATTTTATGCATAACATTTGCCTATTGGTATCTATTACAGCCTGAAAAAAAAAAAAAGATTAAGAAAAATACATGAGAGTCCAGAATTAAATTTGTTTATGTTATCTACTAAGGTAAAAGTATATTAAATTCTTAATTATCTATTTTGAGCATGCACTTGGAAATCATATTTTGTCTAACCACTGGCAATATCCATGTAAATATATTCAAATTTTGGTCAAGTACTCAGTAAAACATAGAATTTGCAATTTTCTTTTGAATTAAGTTTTAAAAGAATTGCTTCAAAAAGAAACAGTACCTTGTTAAAACTAAAGCAATTTTTAAAGTCTAATTTATTTTTCATAAATCTAGCAAAGCTCATTGTGAGCCAAAAAATAATGATGGAATAATAGGCCATATTTTTTTAAATCGCTTTTATATTACTTCATGCTATGACTAAACTAGGTTAGCTAAATAATGCCTAGCAGAAGCAAACTGCTTTAATGATCAAGTAAGAAAGTATTGTAATTAGCTGTGAAAAACCTTTACATTATTAATTTGCTTAGCAAACAATTATCTTCCTAGGGAAAAGAAGAATGCCATTTTAATCTTTCACATTCTTTATCCTTTCAATTAGGAATTCTAGATATTCTACCAGTTCAGTTAAGCCTGATGAAATAATAGATTAGATAAAGAGATCTCTGTAAACTAAGTATCAATTAGTTGCATCTATGACTAAGTGGCTGATACTTTTCTTGTATCTTGATTTGGACCGGGCTTGGAGTAAGATAATGTATAAAATTTATCACATTTCTTTATTTGCAGGTTGGTGAAAGTAGCTCCTGAATAATATGGGGAACCAAAGTCTTCCTGCAGACTAAGTCAAGACACAGTGGTCACTTCTGAAGGCAGAAAGTGGTGATGCCAGCTATCCAGAGAGGAAAGAAAATAAATGACCATACATCAGAGGGCAGGAAAAGCAAAGCCAAGGAATACAGGTCATTGTTGTTGTTGGCTACATCTCTACTGTGGCTGCTAGCATTTATAATCTCTTTGACAGTGCTAAGAGTTCAGGACCTAAACAGAAACGACTGGAGATTTCAGTTATAAGATTGAATGAATTTGTTCCTGACCAGATCCTTATGCAGTCACTGCAACAAGGAATTACATATATAGGAATATAACCTGATTAAAACAGGTAATGAGGTCTTAAATATTTGAAATATGTCAATGTCTTCTTTTACTGTAAATAAATAAACAGGATAGCAATGTATGGTGGCAGATACTGCTTATTAGCTTGGTTGTGCTATATGTATATGTGAGCCTGGATCTGGAACTTGCTTTGTTCCAGGCTGACCCTGAACTCAAAGATTTGCTTGTCTCAGTCTCCTGGGATTAAAGGTATATACTACCTTGCCTAGGCCTAAGCTTTTCATAACCATTATGCCTCAATATCTCCAAGTCAAGATCCAGGTATTGCCTATGTTTTCCAGGCTCAAGATCTGGCTCACAGATGTTCCATCCATTTTGAGATTGAAGTTCATTCCAGATGTAATCAAGTTGACTACAGGAATAGTCATCACTAATATGATGTTCATGGAGCAGAATAATAACAATATGCTTCCTAATCAGCAACAGATTCTTGACCTAATTATGAGTACCAGAAATGAGTTCAGTCTTTTATAACAGCACTAAATCTTTACAGAAAGTAGTTGGTTATTCCCAGAACATAGACATCACCATTACACAAGTGAGAATATTTTTGTCTGGCTAGATATTGCAGACTTAAGGGTTTTTAGCTGGCTAAAACTCCCAAGAAGTGTATATTGCGCCATCTAGCAATAAGAATCCTAACCAGCAGCAAGCTCAAATTTCTGCCTGGTTTCAAGGCCCTGAAACATTAAACACATACACAAGAACACACACACACACACACACACACACACACACACACACACACACTACATACACACAAAAACACATGCACAACATGTGCACATGTATACTCACAAACATATAAACACACAAATATGCACACACAAATACACACACACACACACACACACACATCAAATGACCAAAAATTTTAAAACAGGAGTTTATTTCCTTAACAGGATGTGTACAATCCAGAGGAAATGTAGGCAAAGACATTACAACTGAATGATATCATCAATACCTTATTTATATTTTATGTTGAGGAAGAATCTCTTGACAAGCCTAGTCTGAACCTTACACTGGGTTTTTAAGGTAAATAGCATACCAAGTATATACCATGACACCTAGCTTTAACTGTGTATTTCCTAATAACTCTATAGGCAAGTAAAAATATATGAAGAAGGTTAATTTCAAAGATACATTTTATTTAAGATTGTACAATATAAAATATTTTAAGTTCAACATAAACAAATCATTAAGAATCTAGCTGGATGATCACAAAGAAAGAAATTACAAAAAAGAATTTCCTGGCAGCTATGTATTGCTTTGTGGGTAATTCTATTAAACTTTACTGTTTAGACAACTTGTAAGAAAAACAAAAATGAGATCAAAATTTCCTGCTGAAATTTTACTAATTAGCACATTAATTAGCTGATAAAATTATCTGAAATACTCTACATTTGTAAGTTTTTATATTAATTAATCAAACTATTTATTTATTTTACAGTTTGTTGTTGTGCTTTAAAGTTTTAATTAAAGAAAAGGTCTCATTCTATGTGGAAAGAAATACTTTTCAATCTCCCCTTTTGCCCCACATAAATTTATTTTTATTGAATCATTTTATTTCTAAATGTAATATCCTATTATATATAATCAAATGATTATAGTCATATATTTAAAATTGCTGGTAGCTTTGGTTGATATGTTGCTTTTTGAAGGCGATGAGATTATTGAAATTATTCAAAGTATATTGATATCCAGGAAAATGAGCATTCTTGTAACAGTTTTTCTCTAAAAATTTTATCAATATAAAGCATATTTATGTATAAGTATTACTGATTATATCTCCTAAGAAATTCTATACTTAATTTCAACAAAAATACTCAAAAGAGGACATTGATACCTGAAGGTTACCTAGGAAAAATCTGACCAAAAGCAAAATGATTTGCAAGCTTCTTTCTTGCTGTTCCTTTCAGAGCTGTAAGGATACATGGTGTATTATTTCAGCAGTGGTTAATTTGTTTCAACTTTTAACTACAGGCCAGAGAAAGTATCTGCTAGAAGATTTGAGGGAATTTTTCTTATGTTCAATACAGATAAGAACTGGCCACATAAAATATAGCTGCTAAGGTGATTATTAACACATGGCAGAGGTCCATAGATCTTTTTCAATTACTTTTCTTTTTCTTTATACTCAAACGACTGTTTTCAATTCAAGGGAAAAGAGAGAGATGAAGGGGGAGGGAGAGGTTGATTGATTTCTTAGTATCAGCTGTATTACTGAATCAGTGAATCAGAATCTCTGGAGAGTGAGCTGTGAAATCCCACAATTTGCATTTTAAATAAGATTCACAATTGATTCTTATGTGCCTTAATGTTTGAGAGCCTCTAGTTAAAGAGAATATGGAACATCATTCAGCTATTTTTTTCTGCAGGTCCAGAGAGAGGCTTTAGCTTAAGTAGGCAGCTGTAATTTGCAGAGCACATTTGAGTTAACAGAGACTAATAATTGATTCTCTATTTACAGTACTACTTGCGTAATCAGACTAAAGAGTTGAATGTTGTTACTACATGGAATTTTCCCAACAGAATCCCTAAAGCCTTAAGGTAGAAGGACAGACTAGAATAAGGTATTTTTATTTTATTTTTACTTCTCCTATGCTACAACTCGTAAAACTGCCAGCAACTTGAATGACGACCTTAATACAGAAACAGAAAGTTTTGCTTACTCGTTACCTTCTTAGCATGTCTTCCTCTGGATGAGTGCAGTAGGAAGACTAGGGGATTCAAATGCTTTGTTATAAACTCATCCACTAATACTGACTGCATATAGATATTAAAAATAAGCTTTCATAACACAGACATGTATCTTACACAATGAGGCACTGAACTGTCCTCATGAGTCTTTCTTTCTTTCTTTCTTTTCTTCCTTCCTTCCTTCCTTCTTTCCTTCCTTCCTTCCTTTTTTTTTTTTATAATGAATATTCTATTAAACTCGATGTCTACCTTGTCCCAGTAGGCTTCAAACACTACTGGAGAGTGTTTTGGTGTCTATAACTTTACTTAAACTTTCATATATTTTAGTTTTAGCAAAGAATTAAGCAACAGTATTTAGAGGTACCCAACGTACAAAAAAATCTAGAAGGATTTAACAAGGAAAGTAAATCTACTTTCTCATAGCTTGCTCATTGTAGCAACAACTTTGAACAATTTCAGATTTGATTTTATTTTTGTTATGTATCTATTTTTAAATAATTAGTTTCTGTAATTTTATACAAGGAAAAATAATAATTCAATGTTCCTTTACAGCACTTTATTGCAGCATTTTTTATTCAATACATACTCCTATTTTCCAACTCTCCTATATATTATTTGTTCCCTAGTTTACGATTTTATTATTCTTCTTGGTCATAAGTCAAAATTCTTAAGCATATGACAACTGTTAAATAAATAGGATACTTAGCTGTTGTGAATGCTACCAATGAAAATGAAAGACTAATTCCTGAAACACATTTCTACATACATTATGGAGAAGGGTAGGAATAAGTAGAATTTATCCTTTAGAAAAGAGATAAGAGCTGGGCAGTGATGGCGCATGCCTTTAATCCCAGCACTTGGGAGGCAGAGGCAGGTGGATTTCTGAGTTCGAGGCCAGCCTGGTCTACAGAGTGAGTCCAGGACAGCCAGGACTACACAGAGAAACCCTGTCTTGAAAAAACAAAAACAAACAAAAAAACAACAACAACAACAAAAAAGAGATAAGAACTTTGATATAAAACTGAAGTAAAGATCCTGTAATCCAATTTTACTGCAGATGAAAAGAGTGTAAGATGCAAACAGGAAGCTTTCAGGTAATAGTTCATTTCCGTAAAGACAAGTTAAAATTTTGGCTTTCCTTGGATACCAGAGTGTGAAAGTTTGGGAGAAAACTGAGCATGGCAGCCTGTACACTGGAGTAATGGTGGGAGTTACAGCTTGCATTATTTCTTGCTAATAAATATATCATGAAACTTGTTTTGAAATTCCCCTTTCTGTATCATACCATCCATCATTCCAGTTCACTCAACAGATAAGTCTTCCCCTAGAACAACATTTACTTTCTCACAGAAATGATACAGCAACACTCTGGAAATTAATGAATTAATTATGCATACATTAATTATATATAAATAATTTTAAAATAACAAGAATTATCAACATATAGTCATGGGGAAAAAACTGGTTTCTCTACACTTGCTTCACTAATCTGAGTCTGTATTGGCCGATCTTTGTATTTTCAATATGACTCCATAATCCGTATGATTTCTTTTGAAATTGTCATTTTTTGGTACATAATTTCTCTTTTCTTTTTGCAAATAGGAATGTATTTTGAGGCTTTATGTGTTAAATATCTTCACTTTATTTCACATTCACATCTTAAGTACATGTATTACTATCAGTCATTTTGCCTATTAAATACTGAGCCATTGTGTTTTCTCTCAATTCTTCTTATCAAGATGCATTTTCTAGGATTTGGATTTTCTTCCTTTCCCATAAAAAAAAAATCTCTACAACTTATTATTTCTAGAAAATAGTTGTGAGCACAAAATAGTAGGGAAATTAATACTTATTTCCACAATTCTTCAGCAAGACAAAAGTTCACCTGTCGACACATCAAACACAGGTTTTCTATTATCTGGGTTTTTTAATATTTAATTTTTTCCAGGCAAGCTATAGGCTTTCTTGATTATATATTACCTTTCTTGATTGTAAACAGAGCTGAGTAGTGTGTTTTAAAAACTAATACTATGAAGACATGCATTGTGAGCAGGATGTAATGTGAAATGTAATATAAGAAATAATAAAGGAGAAAGAAAACAACACAGATTTATAAAGAAGTTTCAAAGTAAAAGCAAAAATTAATAGACAACACTAAGAGCTGTGTTCCAATGTGCCTAGGGAAGTAGTAAATGTCTCGTAGAACTGAACCTCACTAAGTTCACAATTTAATAATCCGCTTCCTAGTATTTATTCATTAATATTTCAGCTAAGAATATACCAAATACTAAGACATTTCTCCAGATAAAACTGGAGATACAAATGCAGAGCCATAAGCACTTTCTAAAATATTAAAATAACTTGCATGTAATATTATACATTAAGATATTTTGTTGTTATATTCTTAGAACCCATTGTTTCTGAGACTCCAAAGTACATGTATAAGTTTTACATGGATATTTGTTCATCAGACAGTCATGATATACTTCTTCTACTGGTATGACTTGTAAAAAAAAAAATCTATGCCAACTTGAGTTGTATTTCCCAAATCCACCTTGGAAATGGTTTCTTATGAGAAGAGACTGAGACGAGACACTACTTTAATCCTTGTGTATGAACTAACATGTGTATCTAGGTTAATTATGTTTGTAGCAAAATGTACCTACTTCTCATTTCTTCTTTTCATCAACTATCATTTGACTCATGATTCCACACACAAGGACCCCTTTCCTGTTACAACAAAAAGGAGTTATAGGAATTTTATATTATAAAATGAAATTTAATATTTTTAAAAATGAATTTGTCTGAAATTGCTTTCAAGATAGATATTTTTTCCTCCCCTTCAAATGCTGTATTTAATATCATTTAAGATAAAACTTGAGGATTGCAAGGGGAATAAAATTTGGAGTTTAAAATAAATAAATAAATAAATTTAAATAAAAATAAAATAAAATGATAAAATAAAAAGATAGACATCTTTTTAGTAAGTCCATTGTTATCTACAGTCATTACTTATTTGTAAGAATTTTTGCTAAATGTCTTTTAATGAATTTTACTAAGTATGTTTTTATTGATTTATCATATGTGTATATACTTATCATATGTACAGAATGCTGGTTATTATCAATCATCACCTTCATTGAACAATTCCCAATCCCTTTCCCTGACTACATATATTAACATTACTAAAAAAAAAAAAAAAGCCCTTTGAATTATAGTAACAGTATTTTTTTTCTTTGTAGTTTTTTATTTTTTAATTGGATGTTATATTTACATTTCAGATTTTATCTTACCCCATTCACCCCACCATTCAGAAACCTCCTATCTCATCCCGCCTCCTCCTGCTTCTATGAAGATGTGCCCCCACCTACCCCCCCACTCCCACCTCCCCATCCTCGAATTCCCCCCCCCCATTCGGTGTCCAGCCTTCATGGGACCAAGGATCTCCTCTCCCACCTATGCCCAACAAGGCCATCCTCCCCTATATATACAAATAGAGTCATGGGTCTCTCCCTAAGTGCTCCCAGGCTGGTGGTTTAGACCCAGGGGAGCTCTGGTTGGTTGGTATTGTTGCTCCTGATGGGGCCAGAAACCCTTTCAGGTCCTTCAGTCTTCTTTCTAACTTCTCCATTGGGAAACCCTTGATCAGATCAGTGGTTAGCTGTGAGCATCGACCTCTGAATATGTCAGACTCTGGCCGACCTCTATGGAGACAGCTTGGCTTTTGTCAGCATGCACTTCCTGACATCCACATCAGTGACTGCACATAGGAAGGATACCCAGGTGGAATGGTCTCCAGACTGCCCCTCCTTCAGTTTCTGTACCATACTTTGTCTCTATATTTGCTCCCTTGAGTAACAGTATTGCACTAGGCAAGAGTTTCAGAGTTTTGGGTAAACTGCTTACCATTTTGTTATTCACTTTTTGCACTTTAAAATGAAACCATGCATCAGCTAAAGTTATTGCAAATATTAATATAGAGCAGTAGAATGATAGGAAGGTAGAAAACTCAAATTTATTAAACAGTTAACGTTGACACAAAAATGTGTGTGATAGCAGGAAGTGATATGAATTGGTATACCAATACAATAATATCAATGATTGATATAGAAACAGGTATAAGCTAGAGCAGGCTCTTTTAAATTTTTGTCAGGTTAATACTGAGATTCAGTTCATTTACTTCTCTAAAGCAGCTTTCCGTTACACAGAATAGAGCAGCTTGAAAAGAAATGCATCATGAACCACAAGGAGGAAGCAGAGAGAGCAAAACTGGGGATGGCTTAGACTATGAAACACCAAAGTCCAGCTCAATAGATGTACTTCCTCCAGCACAGCCATATCTCCTAAGTAGCATACACATTGTCATCAAATAGAAGTCAAAGTATTCTAATGCTTGACATGATGGTGGGAGGCATTTCATTCAAACCACCATACTCAGATATCCTATCTTTGTAAGATATTGCTATTTTAATGCAAAATAGTCACAATATTTTTGCATGTTTACTGTAAGAACAGATAGTAATTGAATGTATGCAAAATCACCAATATTTATATTTTTTATTAGGGTAGTAGACAGGTCACATATGAAATATACCTCATAAAACTTTTTTCTTTTAATTTAATTTAATCTTATCTTTAAAATCCAGATTTTATTCTCCTCCTGATCCACACTCTGACTGTTCCACATCCCATACCTCTTTTGTATCCCCCTGTCTCCACAAGGATATCCTCATCCCATACTCCCCACCCCACCAGACCTCTGTATTCCCTGGGGCCTCTAGTCTCTTGAGGTTAGGTATATCTTCACTGACTGAACCCAGACCCAGCCATCCTCTGCTGTATATGTGTTTGGGGCCTCATATCAGCTGGTGTGTGCCTGGTTGGTGGTCCAGTGTCTGAGTGATCTCGGGGGTCCAGATTAATTGAGACTCCTAGTCCTCCTACAGGGTCATCCTTCTCCTCTGCTTCTTCCAGCTTTTTTCTAATTCAACCAGAGAGATCAGTAGCTTCTGTCCTTTGTTTGGTGTAAATATCTGCATCTGACTCTTTCAGCTGCTTGTTGGGTCTTTTGGAGGGCAGTCATGATAGCCCCCTTTATGTGAGCACTCCATAGCCTCAGTAATAATGTCAGGCCTTGAGGCCTCCCTTTGAGCTGGATTCCACTTTAGGCCTGTTGCTTGACCTCCTTTTTCTTGGCCTCTTCTCCATTTTTGTCCCTGCACTTCTTTTAGACTGGAACAATTATAAGTGTTGGTACCGTGGGAAGCCAGAAGAGTGTAATGAATTTTTTGAAACTGCAGTCACAGATTTTTATGTCACTTGATATCGTTGGTGAGATTCAAATTTTAGACATCTATAGGAAGTTCAAACTATATCACAGGCCCTTCTGTCCAGCAGCAACACTGTGTGCTAATTGTCTAAAAAAAAAAAACCATAATTTTTCGTGGTAGTTGTAATTTTTTCTATCAATAAGGTATTGTGTCTTCCCAGTCAGTATTTAATCAGTTCTCATCTTTTCTTGGCAGTTTCTGGGAAAATTGCACATCTCACCTGAAAATATAGTCAAATTACTACAGAATTATAAGACAATAACAAAATTTTAGACATTACATTAAGAGATATGAATAAACTCTGGGAAAGTATAGATTTAATTATAAATTTCTAGATAATCACATCCAAACACATAAAAATATGTTATCTTCATTTAAATAATACTTGAATTTCTCATAAGAATAGAATATTTCAGAAATCTATGTTGCTGATATTGCACAAGAAACCTGGCTTTTCAGTGTCTCTGTTCTTCATTACAAAGAGTGTCTCTAAGTATAAAGCTCTGTTGTGAGATTATGACAACCAAAGTTTACATTCCCAGAACATTGTGAAAAATTGGCCATTCACAATTGCTTTCAGTAATCTCAGCACTTAGTAAAGAGAGAAAGGGGATGTTCTAGGCAAGCATACTTGCTAAACTAATTTTATCTCTAAGCACCTGGTTCTTTGAGATAACTTGCCTTGCTAAATAAAGTGGGAAACAATTCAAGCAATGTATTTCACATACTAATTTTGGTCATTCACAGGCACATAAACATACATGCAAACATATACCAATAATTAAAAATAAATACACTCAAAGAGAGATGAACTTGTATATATACAAGAAGCATTCTCACACATTCACACACACACAAACACACAAAGAGAGAGAGAGAGAGAGGGGGGGGAGAGAGAAAGAGAGAGACCCACAAAAACAAAATTGCACAATTTTACTTGAGATATATCTATATACTTTGGATGAATGGAAGAAAATTGATTAAGTGATATTCTTTAGATAACATTGCAAGAAATACATATTTATTCATGCAAGACTGGTCATAATAAATACATGAGAATGTCTAAAACACACAGAAATTATCATTGTTATTTTACTGGTGGTAGACGTGACTTTCAACAAATGAAGGATTAGGTAAAGGTACAGAGATTTCTGTAAACTAACTCTAAATTTTGTCAAGTGACTGTACTGTAGTCTCCCTAGTGAGAATGATTCTCAATACATGAATTTCTGAAGATATCTTTTTTCATGAATCAAAATATTTTTTCTAGTAGTGGATGACAAGATCAGTAACTGGTTCAAGGTCTTTAACACCATTGAGTAGAAAAATAAAATGCTGCCATCTGTGATACAATATTCTAGGATAGTAAAAGTAATCTTTTGTCTATCAGTATTAATTTTGGAAGATCAAAATTTTGTATCTACTATATGAAAAAATCCTATACTTAGCACTTGCATCATTGATAAACTAATTGCAAGTGCCTAACTTAATCATTGCTGACTCTGTTTTTTTTTTTTTTTTACTTCCTGAATATAGAAGGATATTTTCTAACAGCTTAAATACTTTAAAAATGGGATTCCAGAAGCCAATATTAGGATTTTAGGAAATTGATAAGAAGCATCCTTTATGTTCTCTTTGCATTTGGAAATAGTTTAAAAATATAAATTTTTTACCAATAATAATATACACACATACATATGTTTATACATACATACATATATACATACATATATATACATATATGCATGTATATATGTATGTATATATGATATGGGATAATTTTGAACTTTGAATGAGAGAGCCCAGATTTGCTTTATGCATAGGTTAAATCTCATAATGTCTCCAAAGACATGGCTCAACAGGGCTATTTTTAAAAGGAATAGTTGGGTGAATCTGTAAGGTATTATGTTAAAACTATAAATTATCGCTGGGTGGTGGTGGCGCACGCCTTTAATCCCAGCACTTGGGAGGCAGAGGCAGGCGGATTTCTGAGTTCGAGGCCAGCCTGGTCTACAGAGTGAGTTCTGGGACAGCCAGGGCTACACAGAGAAACCCTGCCTCGAAAAAACCAAAAAAAAAAAAAAAAAAAAAAAAAAAAAAAAAAAACTATAAATTATCTTCCTTCAATAGAAAAATGATAATCAATAAACAATTACTTACTGCTTTTCTTCCCTTTTAAGATGTTAGATTTACTTCCAAGTTGAGATATTTCCCCACAGATGTAGCACAGTGCATAAAGTTTGATCCTAGGGACCCAAATGGAAGAAAGAATAACAGATTCCCTCCAGCAAACTGGCATGTGAGTGTACATACATACTAAATAAATTAACAGATGTTTTAAAAATAGGACAATATTGTCCATCTTTGAAGTACTTCTTTGAAGTACTTATATGAGAGTCCCTTTGAAGTTAGGGGATGTTTATGATAAACTGATTCTGGTTTTCTTTTCTGTTTCTTCATTATAGATGATTATTTTCCCCAGCTCAAGTAAATTAAGGTAGAATTTAAATATATCATTACATATTATATGATCTGAACTATAAAACCTCAATCAACAAAGCTGGTACACAAATGGAATGGTGAGACTGCTTACCAATACCATCAGCGTTTATAGTAAACCGAGCATTAGCAGTGTATGGTTGCTTCCTCAATAAAGTTCATACAATAAGTTAGAGCTATTTTCAACAGACATTTGTGAGTTTAATGTATAATGAAGAGAACATATCCCTCAAAAGTTTCAGTATGAAGTCCGCCATGATTGAATATAAATGTTACATACTCAACAACTGTCAAGTCAGCTAGAATGGAAGAGGAGGGGGAAAAGGGAAAGAGAAGGGGGAAGGGAAAGACAGAAAGAGGAAGGGAAGAAAACAGAAGAAAAGGGAAAGTTCCAGCAGGTAATCCAAACCTATAGGCATTCCATGCTTCCATCTTAATTTCAGGAGAGTTAGCTTTTGCTGTGATCCTAGAAAAAGCTATGCCTCATTATGTTGTATAAGACTCAGGAAGGACAATACTCAGTTTGAGGAAAATACAGATACACGGAGTTGTCAGAAATATGTTTGATAACCTGAGAAAAATCCACCATGATAAAAAAAAAGCCAATGTTTTATGCTTCTCTATATAAAACAAATGGTTTTTGAAATTTTTGGTCTCTATTGAGCATCATAGAAATATTAATATCTCATTCTTAAATTTCATACAGTTTAGAATAACAATTATTTTAGTTCTTACTTTATATATTCGTTTCAGAACTAAATGAAATAAATATGATATTTCAAGCATTAGCAAGGCCTGAGCTTAATTGTATGTTAAAGAAGCAGTGTAATATTGACTGATGCAGGGAAGTACACAATAAAGACCATCCATATTTCAGATGAAAAATGAGAATTACAAGAATCAGACATTTCAATACCAATACAATCATATGCTTCAGAAAATATTTGAGCATCTTGACCTGTCCCTTAAAAAAAATTCTGATGGAACATATCTTTTCCTACCAAGAAGTAGGATACAAAAAAGGAGAAAAAGCTTCCAAACTTGTTTGTCATGTAAAGAAAACCCTTGAAATGACCCAGAAAGCCTCCATACACAAATATTCTATGGGACCAACTCTGGTACAGGGCCCACTCATCTGCATGACAAATGGGGAGCATAATTATAACTGCTTGCCTATGTGTCAGTTAAAAGTCAAGGGTAGAATAAGATATCCTTTGAGGAAAAGGGACATTTACAGAAATGTAATCTGTGTCATATGACAGTTCCCAGCATCTCAGATTCCCTGGATAAGGCTTCATAACATGTACAAATTATCAACCCACAACTTCCTGCAGAAGTAGGTATTAATTTCAAATACTTCAAACAAAAAAATTTATATATTAATAAAAAGAGGAGTTAGCTTCTACCATCAGCAATAAGTGTATATTAAATTTTTAAAATACAAAAAAACCTTGAGAGTGGGTTCTATTAAAAGAATAAGTGGATATTCATTTGCTGAAACATCTTATCTTTCCAGAAGTATGACTCTGTAATGGGAACTTTTTAGGAAAATGAAGTTAAACATATTAGATCTGATGCTTCGAGGATAGCATCACAAACAGAACTGTATCTTAGAATAAGGATCTAGGTAGTCATTATTTCAGAAAATTGAGTTTAGAAGAATAGTCCATTAAAGTAGAGAGTGATTTCCCCTGGTGTATGTACCCTGATGTCTTTTTTGTCAGTGACAGTGTCTCTATCCTAAAAATAATCTAATCTACTTCTACCTAGGTGCTATTCTTTTCATGAGAACTCGATAATCACATTTTATTACCCAGAATACTCTGGCCTTTGTATTTCACAATGTGGATTCAAATGACTGCCCCTCACTTGATGAGTCAGTATTATCCTTACCCACTGCAGAGGAGAACAGGAAGAGGGAGGTGTGTGATTAATGTTCTAGTCAATGAACTGCCTCAGAGCAGAGGAGAGGCGAGGCAATTGTAACAGAAACTCTTATTCTTGTCTTAGGCTTCCTACTCATGATTATTGATAAGGTTAATGATAAGGTATTATTATTCAGCTGTGTTGTTATTACTTACAATAGTAAGTATTGTGAATACTGATATAAAATGAAGCCAAGGTGTGATGTAGTCATGTGCATTACTTAAGGTGTAAAGATCTTGCATCCATACTGTGAAAAAGAAGAACCAAACAAAGTGCTTTGGAAATTGAAAGGAGTTGATCACTGGGACTAATTTTTCAAAATTCATATTTTGAAAGTCAAGTGCCTTTTTTTTTCAAAAAACAATTAGCAAAAAGTCATCTGCTGCTAGGAACTGAAGTGATGGGAGCATCTCTAAAAAGTGATCACGCTGAATTAGAGGCTTTGTACGCGAGAAATGAAAAGAAGTGACAGATTTCTGCGTCTCAACATAGTACCACTTAAACTGTCGAGGAGACATTTTGGTGAAAAAGCTGTTTGCTTAATTAAGATCAGAAAGAACATGAGAATAAATGCTAATGCTTTCAAACCATAGACAGAGTTAACCAGCTGTGTTTAACCTAGTCTTGAAAGGACAAAGAAAGGCACCTGCAAGCACATCAGATGAGTCTGGTTTGCTTAAGAAAGTGGACTAGATAGACAGAATTCAAGATAACTAATGCCAAACAAAATAAAGATGCTTGTGTGCACTCTAAAGTAATCCAAATTACTGGTCATATTTTTCCTGAAACCAAATGTTTAGCAAAAGAAAAAAAGAAAGAAGCAATGGTATATTTACTTCTAACATATTTTTTCTCTAAGGAAAATGTTTCAGCACTATCACGACCACCAGCACTATTCTAAATACAAAGGTCTTCTTCTTAAATGATTTTTAAAATGTGGATTTCATACTGTTCATGTGTTCACTCAAAGAATTGTCTTTGAAATGGAGAAGAATGGAGAAAGACACCTGAAGTCAATTTTGGGCCTACTTAGCCACACAATCAGATGTGTGCACATCCCTCTTTAACATAAATACACATACAGACATGCAGTGAAGCACAGTAAACACACATAAAACAAAGAAAGAGAGATAGAAGGACATAGATAAAGGAAGAGAGGGAGGGAGGAAGGGAGAGAGGAAAGAAGGAAGAAAGGAAGGAAGGAAGGAAGGAAGGAAGGAAGGAAGGAAAGAAGGAAGGAAGGAAGAGCTCCCTCACTCAGGTAAGACCAAATGTCTCTTATTCATTTGAGCATAGACATACATTGGTCCTAATAAGAAAGTTTACTCATTTAAAATCTGAAATTATTTTTCATATGTACTGTATAATATATAGCATATTCTATTGTCATCTGGTATTACAGAACTTAATTGCATTTTTACTTTTCATTACAAATTCCCACCAAGAGTGTTTTATTTACACTGGGGAAAAGTACTATAAATAGTATTACATAACACACCATTCCAAATCTCAACAACTTTCCAAAATTAACCTTTACAGTTTGCTCACTCAAATTTGCTTCCATAAAGGAGTCAGCTGGAATTGGTTACAGGACTCATATCAGTCTGAATTTCTGTCCACCTACACACATTAGAACAGGCACTGAAATCTTTCACACACTGACGAAGCAACTAATTTCTCCATTTCTCTAGAGAATACAAGTACACAAAAATAGTATAGCTCTGTCCACTACTTAAAAGATTAAAGTCTCTGTCTCTGTCTCTGTGTGTGTGTCTCTCTCTCTCTTTCTATTTCTCATCTTTTTCTGCAATCACTGTCTTATGTGTGTCATTGAATCTCTGCATTTGTCTCTCCACATTGTCTAGAAAAACATGATTTTCAGATGCTTTGCCTTTCAGTCTTCTCCACTTGTTCTTTGAATCCTAACATCAAGCTCCAGATGTCCAGATATTTCCCTATTTACATTCACATGCTACATAGCTGTGAATTGATGCCCTGAGGCCAAAAACACTACTATGTTAGGGGATGGAAAGGGATGCTCAGGTGGAAAAGATAGTATCTCATTACAGACTTGTTCCTTTTAATGTACATAAGACATACTTAAGAAAACAATTGCATTGAAATAAAACAATAAAAATTTCACTTAAATCAAATCTTAGAAAAAAAATAAGAAGATATGGTAAATATGAATGCTTTCTATAAACACACATGGATACATTTCCATTTATTAATTCATCTAAGAAATGGTTACTGCATATATGTTCCATGATAGGTTTTGTTTGTAGCCATAGACATATCATACAAATTGAAATCCTTGTTAAGATTTTATTTATGGCCAGTGAATTGGCTCAGCATGTAAAGGAATTTACTGCCAAGCTAGCATACCTGACAATCTGAATTCAAACACTGGGATCCACCAAATAAAGAGAACTGCCTTGCTCAAGCTTGTCTCTCCTTTCCACAACCACATGGCCCTCTGTGCACACAAAATTGATATGAAAGTAATTTAATTTTAGTGAGAAAATACATTAAAACCTAAGCTTATCATAATGCAGTTTTCATAAATTTCATGATAATGAAATGAAATGAAGGACAGTACTGTAGTTTGGTGAGGTGGTGGAGTAATTGTAGATCCCGGCCTGAGATCTGAGACCACTGTGAGAAGTTGAACAGACAGCAGACTGGAAGGAGAGCAGAAGACACCATGAAAACAGGAGAGGAAGGTTGGAGGCAGTATAATTATCCATGATGACCTGGATTGACAGACACATCGAAAACATCTTTGAAATGACTGTGATTACCCTTAGAATCAATTCACAAATGTGACTTTTGATTGTCCTTGGACAAATAACATGTAGATTTCAATCTTTGGATATGTTTTTAAAAATATTAAACTTTCTTTGAATGAGTATCAGTGTGCTATCCATATGTGTGAGTGTGTTTGTGTGTGTGTGTTGGTTGTTCTAACACAAGGCCTATGTTCATGCAGTGAACTATACCTTCAGCTTAAATTCACTTTTATTGCACCACTTTGCTTCATGTCACGATCAGTTTTAATGTTTGTTCATATTCTACATTATGAAATTTTTGTCACTTATTGTCATTTAGAATCTTAAAACTTATTTCCATTATTTTAATTTATTCAGAATGAGTGACATTATTTCCTTTCATAAGCACACAGATGATTAATACTTCTTAAATTTGTCCCACCTAAAAATTCTGTGTCATGTCAATTGTTAGTTGCTCAATGTGGATAATACATTTAGTTATAATGACATTAAAATTATCTGGGTAATAAAACCCATGGCTTACATATATCATATTTGTTATTTACATTTAAGGAAAAATAAAAAACGATGTTGAAGAGGAACATATTTTATGTGAACCTGGCTATCTGTAAGTGTTGACTGATATTCGACCATAGTTACAGTATAATTTCTAATGACAACCAGGTATTAATCAGGTTTATCTGCTTAGTTTTCTGTATATTTTAAATTATATTTATAACAAATAATATTTGGTATTCAGCTGGCATTATAAGACCTCTGACTTATCAAACATGCTTTAAAAGATCAATGCAGATTTTATTTATGTTATAAAACATTCTGAGTTTACTGCATGGTAAAATTAGTAATGGAGACCTTTTTAGATCAATAAACTTATACAAATGAAAGACCCCCGCAAGGGGACCCTCACCCAAGTCCGGACCTGCACACCCCAAGGACACACGAGAGACCTTCTTGATGCAATTGCAGAGGAGGTTTAATGATGAGGGCCCTCAGGCCTGAACGTATCTCACGCAGGAGATAGAGGTTCCCAGAAACCCAGGAAACTTGGGATATTTATGGGTAGGGGTTGGAGAGAGCAGGAAAATTTGGCGTGGTTACATATAATTGGATATTTCAAACATCAGCAACTTGCAGAAGCGGCTACCTGTGAGCCAGCAGGATGACTAGTTACTTTTGACCATGAAACCTTGGACTTCTCGAAAAGGGGGAGAGAAAAGTAAACACCAGATAGCCCACTACTCACTTGGGCTTGTTTGGACTTGTCTGGGCACATCCTTGCATACCTTTTCATTTTTGGTCACCCTGCCTCTAGAGGGACTTAATATTTTATTATGACTATATTTAACAAATTGTTGGTGGTCTTTGCTGACCATGAATTTTTGTTATTGTTACAATACTGCTTTCAAATTTTGTTCTCACACTATATAATCTCCAATATTTTAATTTGTATTTCTCACATTTTAATTTTTTAACTAGTAAGTATAATGATGCAGGTAAGTAAAATTATAATTATAAACAAATTTATTTTAAAGTTTACATGTGATTATTGGTTTTAATAACATATGTTAGTTAAGAGCACATTTGAACTACTTTTTTTTTTTTTTTTTTTTTTTTTTTTTTTTTTTTTTTTGGATTTTCGAGACAGGGTTTCTCTGTGTAGTCCTGGCTACCCTGGAACTCGCTCTGTAGACCAGGCTAGCCTCAAACTCAGAAATCCGCCTGCCTCTGCCTCCCAAGTGCTGGGATTAAAGGCGTGCGCCACCACCGCCCAGCTGAACTACTTTTAAATAGAAAACAATGTTGTGTTTTTAAATAATTTAGTTGTACGCCGATACCTTTAAAATAGGCTCTCTGAAAAGTAAAGCCAACCATGACTTCGGAACATAATATGTTGACCTATAAATTAATACTTTAAGCAGAAATTGCTCAGTAAAAATCAATCAATTTATTACCCTTATTCTAAGCTTAATACAGAACCCAAACACATTATTAGCATTTTGTTCATTAATAGACTTATTAATCATCTCTGCAAATGATATTCTGCAATTCTGATTTTTCCACACTTTAGCAGTGGTTTCCTTCCTCTTCCCCTACTCTGCATTTTCTTAGAGGCATTGCTGAAACTTTACAGTAAATAAATGTGGTAATGTCTATTTTGGACTTTGGGGATGTAATCAGCACAGCTGTGTTTTATTTCTGGGAGGGCTTCATTTCTCAGCTTAAGAAATTGTAGGGAAGATGATGAGATAAGTAGGAAGTAAGGGAAAGCGAAGAACCAAGGATGGGAAACATTTGCCTCATTCTCCCCAATGATGATGATGAGGAAAATTTGTTTTACCCCAATGCAATGCAGTCTTAAGGTGGAAATAGTAACAAGGTATCAAATCATACCTCGCTGCCTGTGGATTAGAGATTTGGAATATTTCAACTTATTAATAATTTTAAGGATATTGAAATAGCCCTTTCTTGACTCATGTATTTGGAATACATGTCTCTCTACAAAGGTAAATTGTTTTTAGAATTTATGTATTTTTCTCAAATAAACAATTGCATATGTGCAACTCTAAAGTATGAAGTACCAGTGGTATGAAATAGATATGTTTGTTAAATTAATATAAAGAACTTAAAGTTACTATTTTCCAAGATGAAACAAAATATGTGTTAGAAAATCCTTTTTAAATAAAGCAATGTTCTTATATCACTGTGATTTTAAATTTAGGTTTGTTTTAGCAATATTTTAGCTTCTTAAGGATTTAATAATAATATATGAAGTGGAAACTTGAGTTCTTTGGAACACTGTTTGGATGGTGTTTTGCTGGGGCAAACATGTGAAGAAATGTTTCCTTAAAGTGTGAAAGGCTAAAGCTGACTTACAAAAGAATATTTCACTGAAGCAGACACAGAAGAGAGGATGTTCTGCTAAAGTAAGCATGTGAAGGACACATGATGAAGGATTCTTTGCTAACAACAAGTATGTATTGGTCTGCCTTTCATTGCATAGTTGAGCTGCATTTGTCAGGACTCCACAGACTTGGGCTGATTAAATACACATGGTGAGGCAATAACCCTACTAAGGCACACATGATGTTTGGAGGGTATAAATAGGACTCAACTGAGTGACAGAGACAGAGTTTGATTTGCTGATACAAAGCTTGTGGTGGTCTCTAGTCTTTGCTGATATTGGCTTCCTTGAGAGAGGCACAGCTGAGAACTTCTGGTTTTCCTGCTGGTCCCTTCTACTAACTTACCCAAGGCTGAGGCCTGGCTCTCTCTCCTAGGTTGTGTCACAGCTGTTGTCAACCCAACTGTACCAAACTAGACTGCTGCTGCATCTGTGAATTATTTGCAAGTGGATCGAGCTGCTGCTGCCTGCTAACATGTGAACTGAACTGGTGATTTCCAGACAACACAGATGGGAGTTGCTTGAAAGAATCTTTCTAAACGGGTCCACTTCCCTGTGTCCTTTCTTTTCTACTACCTCTGGTAGGTGGAGGGCTACAAAGGAGGTTAAAGCATTTAAAAAACATCATTAAAAACTAAGGTTTGAAAAAATTAAAGTTACAAATATTACTTATTGAGTGTTGACATTTTGTACATGGTTCAGATGGATCCTGTGTATTTTACTCCTTGATAATAAGCAAGAAATGATTCCTGTGATGCTATGCTGCTTGATACTAAGCCAACATCTGGTGAAAGTAGCATTATATGTTGTTTTCAATAGTAGATCATTAGAGATAAAGAAAATGTTATCAACTAGCTCAATCTTGCTCCGTGTTATGGCTTTCAGAGCACAGCTATAGTACTCAAGTTTACTTTAATAATCATAGTCAAGCTATGGTGAACAGATCCAAGGCCTGATATTTTGAGCCACATTTGAAGTCACACCTCAAAATTAGTACTAATCTCTCATGCCATGGGTAGGTTAGTAGTAGAGTAATCAGGGGAGTTGCTTTACCAGATGGTAGAAAATACATAGACCTCCCCATGATGCCTACATTTAGAAACAAAATAGTTATTTTGAGCTACATGGCACTGAAATAGTTTGTATTCACCATCGAATACACAGAAGAATATAACTGAAAAATTGGAGGATTTTGTGAACCTTCCAACATGATATCAAGTCACAGAGGTAAACTCAAATATTGTTAAGAAACTACCTCCTCCACAACTATTTTTACGTTCAGTAATATACTCATCTCTCAACCTTTGTCTGAACAATTCATCTCCTACTGAGCTGGGATGAAAATTGTGAGGTATTTGAGGTGCTTTATAGCCATTGAATAATCAAACTCCATAAAGCAGCTTTGGTGCTTACCTCCTTAGGAAACTTGCATGTCAGTTTCTGGTATCATGAAAGTTAGTCCTTAGCAAGGATTCAGGTCACTTTCAGCTCAGAGGACTCTGGGTTCTGCAAGTAAGGTGCATGGTGTTCAGCAATAGGTACTTACTTTTCATCTCTACATGGCACCAAGGGTAATATCAATAATCTTTTCAACTTTCAGTATCACTTGAACAATCCTGACAACTCCAAAGAAGAATTCTCATACCTATATTTAGAGATTTTGTTGGATGGTCTTTGGCTCTTGGAGGAAGCATTATCAGCCCAGTTGATTTAATTTCATTTAAACTGTATTTAGAGCTAAGGCTCTAATAATATAGAAGGAAATGTGGTTGAAATAGTTTAAAAGTCAGAAATTTGAGAAGTTTGATGTGATACTGTGTCTTCTCAGAGTGTCAGAAACTACACCAGTAAACTCAAAGGAGAACTTAGAGATTGGTTATCCAAATGGTCAACCTGATAGTGCACATGAGTAACGTTATACAAACTGAGAAGGGCATATTTCTGAATATGAATGTATGCATGGGACAACTATTAATGACAGGAAGCAAGGAGTGTATATGGTAGGGTTTGGATAGAGATAACAGAAAAGAATAATGTAATATCAATATAAAAAGGGTTTAAAAAGAAGGTAATAAGATAGAATCAGAAAATAATCCAAGGGGTTAGGGGTAAGATATTATCATTATTCACTGTACAGATGTATGAAAATTATGAAAGAAAAAATATTAAAATATTGTTTAATTTTAAAAATAAGATATATGAAGAAACACACACACAAACATACAAACTTTTATGATTAGCTATTTACCCAATTCACTCTACCATCTCCCTCACAACATTCGTTCTGGTTTGCTTACTCTTTATCATAAGATAAATATCTTTGTTTGTATTACCTGTTACAAACAGAGATCTTAGCTAAATGTTCTAAAAGTATCTGTTCTCACTATTGCAGAGATTTTTTTTATCTTATAACATTCATTTTCTTCATTGCTCTAAGCTCTGTACTATTTAGCTCAATCTTTCAATTTAACACATCCTAGCATCCTTTGAGAGGAAGGCTCAGTTGACTAATTTCCTACATCAGATTGTCTTGTGGAAAATATCGGTGGAATATTCTTTTGTTTATTGATTCAGGAGAGTCCAGCTTTGCAGGCAGCAATATCATATCGTAAGTCGAGTGATTCTGAGCTGTACAAGAAAGTTAACTAAGCATGAACCCGTGAGAAAGCAAGCCATTCTACTCAATTTCCCTTCAGTAGTAGACTGTGGCCTGGAATTGTCTGAAAACTAAAGATTTTCATAAGTTGTATCACAAAGAATAAAAAAGAAAAAAAAAGAAAAATTCAATCATAAGTTTGTTTTGATGGGTGTTTGTCTCACAACAGAAAGAGAAGGAGAACAAGGTTGAAGTTCACTCTCTTTTACTTACTTCTTCATTGTTTTCATGTGATAGAACCAAGCATGACGCTGATTTGAAAACTTCCAACAACTATCCAGAAACTTCAAGTAAACCATCTATTTTATCTACTTGCACATTCTATCTGATACTATATGGTATCTATACCTGAGAGCGATTGCGAGTTTCTTAAAAAGCATAAAGTTGTTTGATCTGCTAGAAGATTGTGTGATCTATCATTTAGAACTGAAGTGTTCTTAAAAGAGTTAAGAACAAAAATAAGTTGAAAAGAAAAACAAGACAGTTGAGCATTTCTCTGCATCAGTGACCTGAAAGAGTCTGCTCTTAGCTAGAACTCTTTGACTCAAATTCATTTACTACAGTAATATTTTTGTGATAAACATTAAGCAGAAAGAAAAAAATCAACCATTGAAAACACACACACACACACACACACAGAAAGCATGGGTATAAGACAACGTTTAATATGAAGAATACCTTCCATTTTAGTGAGTACACCAAGAAGAAAATGAAAGTTTCTTTCTTGAATCATTTCTGGACCATTTGAAATTTGTTTATAATTAGGCCCTCTTAAAAAAGATTAATAAAATACCTAGATCTCCTAAAGAGTTTGTGGGAGAACCCTGTTACGATATAACAGAGCACAGCTCCATGTTACTATATAATGGGGCAGAGTTGTGCTATACATTATACATTGAATACAAGACTTTAATATGGGCTGTGAGGTCAAGGGTTAATACAAAAGCAAGTAAATACCCTTATTTCAGGATCTTAGTTTTCTTGATAAGTAACATATACATATGTAATAAATATCAACATATGCACAATTAAATACATTGTATGGCTTAATGACAATATTTACTAGTTTACTCAAAGAATTTAAAACTCTTTAATTTTACTAATGTTTTATAATATTAAAACTTCTATTGCTAATTTTGATAACTAACTTTAGATAAATTGCCTTTTGCATCCTAGCCAATACATATATTGATTCACATGCATATTTGTGAATTCATGTGTATATATACATATGTAAACTTACATATTAATATGTACATATGCTTCCATATTATTCACCTCATCTACTACATATTACATAATATAAATTTGCATATTTTATATCAACTGAGAAATCACTGAAGGTCCAGCTAAGTGATTGGATTTTATTGTTTTCAATTTTATTGAGAAATTGTTCACAGATATAAGGGTATATAAATCACAGCTATACAATGTTTCTTTTATACATTATATGTTTGTGCAAAGATTATCAAACTCAAGCAAATAAACACATGCATTTTTTCATGAATCTCTGCTTTTTTACTATAGTCAGAGTTTCTCTGTGAGCAAATTTTAAACGTTATAGACAAATGTTAAAGACATTTGAATGTGCTTATGTGCATGTGTAAATGTCTAACAATACTAAGAACAATGCTGTACATTACAATTCAGAATCCATTTAGTGCATGTAGGTATACGTTGTTCTTCATAGTCCCCAGTCTCTCCTTTCTCTCCTCTGTTGTTCCTGGTAATGAGCATTACATTTGGTGCTTCTTTGTGCTAGGCTTTGTTAGCTTGCATATCTAAGTTGGATCATGCACTATTTATTTTTTAATGCCTGGTTTATTTTTCTCATTATAATATTTTTCTTGTTCATACATGGCTAGTTTTATTTCCTAAGTACATATAACAGGGTTACTACTGCATCAAAAATCAGGATTATGAGACTATGTATTAGTTTAGCAATCTCTAAGGGTGTTTTCTCCCACAATAACTTTTCCATTTTGTATTTCTGTCAACAGTATACAGGTCCTTCCTTTTCAGTTCTGCAACCTTTCTACCTGTCTTTACTTTTTATATTAATCACTTTCACTGATATAAAATACCAACATTTCAGAAAAAAATCTGTCTGTACATTAATTAATGCAAAAATATATCGAAATGATCTCATATTTGTTTTTCTAAATAGCTGTACAACTTTTACCTTTTGCTAAAATGCTTAACAAATTTTATGTCTTTTTTCATAAATCTACTGGTCTTTTGTTTACTGAACAAACTATAGTTAATTTAACTACTATAATGGTAAAATAATCAGACAATAATAAAACCTATTTGGATTTGCCTTCTGGACAAATGCATGGATTGGTTACTAAAACAACAGCAAGCTATATTCAGCAGAACCTCTGTTCATGTAAATAAGTTAGCATTCACATTAGGATTGCCAAGTTCTTTGGGAATTGGAGATGAAGAATACTGTATTCAGGGTTACTATTGGTTTGTGTTTTCTGTTTGTTTGTTTGTTTTGTTGTTTTTGTTTTGGGGGTTTGTTTATTTTGTTTTGTTTTGTTATTCTCTGAGTTATTTTTATTAAAACCAGAAACAGATGAGTATGGTGGTTTGAATGAGTGTTACCTCCATAGGCTCATATAGTTGACTATTTAGTCATCAGTTGGTAGACTGATTAAGAAGAATAGGAGGTATAGCCTCTTGAAGGAGGTGTGTTGATGGATGGGGTGGACTTTAAGTTGTCCTTTATCTCTCTTTGCCTGCTGCATCTAGATCATGGTATATAGCACTCAGGTATTTCCCAAACACTATCTTTGCTTACAAGTCAACTAGACTCACTGCTATTATAAATAAAGCAACAACTAATTTTTAAAGGCAAAATATAATAACATGGAATAAATGACTTATATTACAAAATCACAGAGAAGAAAATAGGAATAAGGAGTCATGGTTAATAATCTTCCAACTGAAGGGCTGAAGAAGCTGAAGGTAACTGCAACCCCATAAGAAGAAAAACAGTATCAATTAACCAAACCCTCAAAGCTCCCAGGAACTAAACCACAAACCAAAGTGTATATATGGCCAATCCATGGCCTCTGCTACAGAATTAGCAGAAGACGGCTTTATTTGGCATCATTAGGAGGGGAAGCATTTGGTTCTGTGGAGGCTTGATGCACCAGAGCAGGATGCTACAGGGTTGAGGTAGGAGTGGATTAGTGGGTGGGGGAGCACCCTATTAGAGGCAAAGGGGAAGTTGATAGGGTGGAAGGGGGAATAACTTTGAAATGTGAACAAAATGATTAATAAATAAGAAACAACAACCACAAAAGAGAAAGAATGAAAGAAAGAAACAAAGTAAGAAAGAAAGAAAGAAAGAAAGAAAGAAAGAAAGAAAGAAAGAAAGAAGACTGCTTCTGAACTCCAGTAACTGAGGGACTCTAAACTAAACTCAACTGAATTGAATTAAATTTCATCCCATTCTTTCTCTCTCGCTGCCCTTTAAGTAGGATTTTTTTCTTTTATTCTCTTGTAGGTTGTATGCATCCTATCTCTAATTCATTTTGTCAAGTATTTCTCTGATTTGTCACTTTGTGTGCCCCTGATTTAGATGTCATTGTTTGGGATTAAAGATGCATACTAAAGAAGTGTCTGATTCCAATCAGAGGTATCAAAGGTATGTGGTGTCTACATTACAGGGAGATCATATCTTTGGATGTGAGGCCTTGCCAGAGCAACAACCATGTTGCTGCATTTACGTTCCTCTATATTCATGGAATAAATTTGAAAGAAAGGAAAGTATAGTGTAGGGAGGAATTTATAGGAATTTATACTCTCAAAAAAATAAAAGCAATAATTTAAAACACTTTGTGTTCACTAGAGAACATTTTACTACCTGAAAAGTCACTTTGGCATTGTAGGACTCAACAGTCATTAGAAAATTTACTCTGTGGCCCAATTCAGCCTGCTACTTCCTAAGCTACCTTGGTGGTATGATATCTTTTCTTTCATTCTTTCTCTTACTTTTCTTTTCTGTGGGCAGACCTTGTGTATGGAGGTAGAGCTTGGACTTACTAAATTCACAGAGATCTGTTATTAATCCATGGCCTATTCAGAGTTCCCTAATTCAATTTTTCTTTCTATTTTTATTTTCATTTATAGAGAATTCAATATAACAAACTTTGGTCATATTAATCCATTTTCCATACTTCCCCTTGGATCAACATTCACCCCTTACTAGTTATCTAATTTTTTGTTGTATTCCAGTTTTGTGAATCTTTCCAGTCCAAGTTGTGCTGCTCTTATGTACTGTCTTACATTACAGTGTGGTGAACCTGCCAGTGGTCACACCCTTAAAAAGAATATTTCAGACATCATTGTAATTGAGTTTAGGAATGTTTCATTCCAGTAAGGGCTTCTGATGTTTGTCTGAATGTTGCTGTTAGAAAACTAGTAGCCTTGTAGAAGAATGAAGTCTTCCTGTGCTCATTACAAATGTATGATATGCCTCATTTAACTTCTTCCCAAAGACAGTTATACTTCAACCAAAATCATTTAGTTAATAAAAAGTGTGGCAAAAATGAAAAGCTATATTACCATCCTGTTTTAAGTGGGATGCAATTAATATTTAAGCATTTTATGTTTGGAATGCCTAATGAAAGCAGTTACATGCTAGAATTTGGCAAAAAAAAAATAGTGAAAAATCATGTTAAAAAAAACCCCTATGACTGAAAATATGAGGCAGTTTTTTTTTAATACAGTTTTACATAGACAAGTTTATAGTGAAGACAGAATGAGCCAGAGTTAGTGTGAAGCCAACCAGAGCAATTCAGTCAGATGCTGAGAGAACCAAGTTTGAATCAATCAGCTTGGAGAGGAGATTTGAGCCAGAACAGCTGAGCTAAACCACACAGTTTAGAAAGAACTAGAAAGGATGACCTTATTCAGCGGTCATCAGTGTTGAGTTTAAGACTCCTTGACATGAGATAACCAGTTAAACAAACTAGTCAAAACATTATGTTCATTCAATTATACAGCCTCTATCTACAATTATATCTCTAGACACCAGCTACAGGGGTACAGGGGTAAATTCTATTACCACATTCTCTGATTTCAGACCCAAGAAGATGGCTGTTAAATTCAACACCCTAATATCCAAGTTTATACAATCACATGGTGGTGTTCTTTTGATGCACTTAGCTTATGCAATTTTATATGATGTCTCTAGTCCCAACAGTTTTCAAATAACCATGTTTCACTATTTTTATGACCAAATAGTGTTCCATAGTATGAACCATGTGTTTCCTGACCGTTTGGCCATTATAAATTATTATTTGTAAAGTGTAACTCAAAATAAGTTGTCAGGGACCGCACTGCCAAAAGCTTGGGGTCCAAAATTGTTCCAGCTCATACTGCTGCTCCAGTGCGAGGGTCAGGGTTCAGCAAGAGAGAGAGTGAGGGCTGACGCGAAGCATGGAGACCAGACAGAGTGTGATTCAGTCCCGTTTATTCTCAAGTCTCTCTTCCAGGTCCAAGTCCCAAGTCTCGAGTTCCTAGTCCTTCCTAGTGCCTCCAAGTTCCAAGTTTCCAGCCCCTTCTTCTGTCTGCCTCTGCCTTTTATAAGTCTGACTTCTCAACTCACACCTTTAAGCCACGCCTTTAAGTCTCATGTCTACGTCACACCTTTAAGTCACACACACCCAAGGGAAAGTCCTGGGTATATAAAACAAGATGATATCAGAGTGTGCTCAGCTGTTGTAGGCTGTTGAAAAAATGTCTATTATCAGGGTATATGGCTCAAGATGGCTGCAAGGATGATAGCCACCTTCTGTCGACTCCCCACAATAAGTCTTTCCTCTTTTAAGATTCTCCTGTCAGAAATCTTATCAGAGTGATGAGAAAAGTAACCAATATAATCATGCTATTATGGTCTTATAAATATATACCTATATGTGGCTATTCTTACATATTCATATACATATGTAATTGGGTCCTGTCATCAAATAGTATCACATAGTAAATTTTAGCAAATTACCATCAATTTATGAAAAATCACTCATTTCTATTATTGAAATGGGATATTCAATTCCCTTTTCATTACTTTATGGCTAGCATCTAGGTATTAGAAAATATAACTTTTGTCTATTTTGTGTATCCAATAATTACACTTATGAACAAATTGTAGCTTATGATTAAAAGAGAAAATTGAGCATTGAAATTGTTATTTTTTGTATTTTAATAGGTACTTTTGCTGCAGTATAGTAATTGTATTTTCTTTAATACACATGATTATAATTACATCTTTTATGTTCTAATAAATTATACTTTGTATTGTTATTTTTCATTTCTCAAAATACCTTATTTTTAAATATTAAGGATTTGGTTATTTTATATGTTTTCTTTAATATATTAGACAGAATATTTATAATGTTTTACTTTATGACCAGTGGTATTTAGAATGTTTGGTTATTTATAGATTTGTGGCTCTTAATCATTTGACCAAGCATTCAGAATGCACTCTTAGTCTGTCCATTTATCCTTCACTAGTTCAATCTGATTAACATTTGTCTTTTCTAGTTTGTAATTTTCTGTCTCCATATGTATATAATTATGTTCACTCCAACTCTTCATTTACTGATGTTACAGTTATACCAAATAAGGTTATTTTTGAAAGACTTTTGTAGTGATCTTCACTATTTTCTACCTCACTCATGCTAAAAATTCATAATTTTAAAATTGTTAATTTCTACCTTAGTTTAAAGGTCTACTTTAGTTTAAAGTTTCTCGTACATTTCATTTAAAAGTAATTGTTAGCCTGTTTATTGATGGCAAATATTCTCAATCAAAAACTTCTATTTATTGTAGAATACATGCTTGGTTACTAAATATATTTGGAAATATAGAATAAACTTCGTTATTTCACACAAAAATAATTAACATTTTTCTACTCAGTTTATGCATTGACTGAATATGATTTGTAAAACTGGGACAAAAAGATTTTAAGAGCCTAAAGTAGCAATGATATCAAAGAAATAGTATTCCATAGCCACTCAGCGGAATTGAATAAATGAACTCACAATTCAGACAGCATGGATATAAGCTACAGCCGGACAAAATGCCAGTACAGAGGTTGAAAAGTGGGCACATAACCCCACCACTGAGAAGCTTTTGACACTGGGTTGTTGCTAGGAGAATAAAAATCAGTTTTCCTTAATGATATAAAATTGTTAAATTAACCCAACACCAGGGCAGACCTGACTTGACAAAAGAATAGCTGAAAAATAAAAATTTGATTTGAAAACAAAACAAAACCTAAAACAAACCAACCCACATCTCTCTACCGTAGAACCATCCTCCATTTCTTTTTCAGAAAATAGTAGTCCCTGACTCCTACTCCTAGAGAGGACAGTCAAACACAACAAAACAAGATATAATAAGATGAAGTAGAAACCCTGATATCTAGGTTGGATGAGGCAAACCAACTAGAGGAAAATAATCCTACAATCAAACAAGAGAATCAGAGATGCACCTGCTTTCACTGTTAAGAGTCCCAGAACCATACCATGAGAACCTGGTGCAGACCCATGCAAGCCCTTCACCTGCTGCTTCAGTGTCTAGGAGGCCACATGATCCTTTTGTAGTTGGTTCCATGGACTGTGTTTTACTGCTACCCACCAATCCTTTCTGACTCATACAATCTTTTGGCACCCCTTTCCATGGGATTCTCTGATCTCCTAGGTTAATGATCTGAGGGAGACCTCCACTTTTAACTCTCCTAAGACATAATGTCTTAGCTGTGTACACCAGCAGCCTTTACTGTTGACCACTGGAGGAAGCCTCTTTAAATAACAATTAGACAAAGTCACTATCCATGAGTATAGCAAGAAATAATTAGAAATCATTGCATTTATTTGTTTTATTTATTTTTCTTGTTATTTTTGGTTTTGTTTCTTTAGTTGGGTGTTTTGCCGGTCCTGTTGTCATTTTTATCTCTACCTTCAGTCTCTAGGTTACTCAGCATCTGGTTCATGGCAATCTGGCAGTGTAGGGCATTGGTTCCCTTTTGTAGCATGGGTCTAAACCAAACATTGATTGGTCAGTACCACAAGTTCGGAGCCACCATTTTTCTATCACTTTTCACTTTTTGCAGGCAGGACAAATTATAAGCAGAAGGTTTTGAGCCTGGGTCAGTGCCCAAGGCTTCTCTTTCTGTAGCCTGCAGAGTACCTTCTTGTGCCAGACTAGAACATAAAATTGAAGGCTTTGTGCAGTTATGACCTCAACCTTTCTACATTCAATGAACTCTGTGGATGCTGCATTTGGCACACTGACAGTTTGCAGAGGAAAAAAAAAAAATCCTTCTGTGCTACCATTATCAGGGGCAGTTTAGGGATTTCCAAGGAATCCTCTATTCGGTAAACTCAAATGAATGCAATCCAGTCCCACCAATGGAAGAGTTTCCTGACTACAAAATTGGCTAATTCAGACTCAGTATCTTTCATTAATTGGAGTTTTCACCAGGGCAGTCTCATAGAATCCATCATGTTTCCACTGTTCAATGATATTCCCACATACCCTCACTTCCCGTCAATTCCAACTGTCTTTCCCTGCACTCTCTCCCTCTCTAAACCATCCCCCTGATCCCTCCTGAGACTGTCCTTGTGTTTAAGATAGATTCTGTTTTCCCTTTAAAGGGAGGTCTATAATAATGCTACCATAACTAAGTTGATTTGAAAAGTGTCGCTACCCATGTCCGACCAGCAGAATAAGGCAATGGCAATCCTTTTCTTCTTCAAGCAGTTTATTCAGCTATCCCTGTACAGCAAGCTTCTCTTTCTCTTCTCTCTTTCTCTTCTCTCTCCTCCCCAGCTCCCGAAGCCCCTTATAAACATTGCCTTAATCTTATCAGCAATTGCCACGAAGTCACTGGAGATTGGTCATTCTCAATGATGTGAGGTGGGGTGATTGGGTAAAGACACCTCTCAGTGCATACAACTCCATATATGGAGTTGTCTTTTCTCTCAAGCAATGCCTATGCCAAGCGCCACCTTGTAATGGCGAGAGCGGAGCCGCTTCCCACAGAAAAGGTAACTACATACTTTTATTTCTAAATGCTACTCAGATATTTAGAAATTATTTTAAAATTTAATCCCTTATATACACATATTGCAGGGGACATGATTTTGCAAGTTCACTGTCCCATGTCGGCCAGAAGAGAGGATAAGAGCCCACAGAACTGACTTATGCTTTGTCCTGAGCTACTTGATATGCATGCTGGGAACTGAAGTTTGCTCCTCTGAAAGCACAGTATGTACTCTTAACTCTTGAACTAGATTCTAGTTCCTGTAATCAGATATTCTAACAAGAACATAGGAGTAAGATGAGGGCAACTTAAGAATGACTATCACACCATAGAAACAAGTCAGTATCAGAATTATTAAGTAATATCATAGTCTTTTGAAGAGTTATCCAAAACTACCAAAATATAATTTAAATTTCCACTTTGTATCTTATATCAATGATGACACTTGTTTCCCATTTTTAAATAACAGTTTTTTTTTTTTTTAATGTAAGCTATTATTTCCTTTTAGGTGAATGTATTCTGATTTGGAAGTAAATCTTATCTTTAAAAGAATTTAAGTAAAAGAATAATTCTTTATTTACTATTTTATTGACAAATGAATATTTGGGTAAATACTGGTATATTGTATGTGTAGAATGCCCAGAAGAAAATGATAAACTAATTCACTACATTAGTGATACTCTGTAATGAAAATGCACAATAAAAATTTTACTTCTGACACTGTAAAAATCATTGATACAACCCAAAGTACTGAAATTCAGTGTTAACCCCCCTGTATGACATTAGGTGTCATTACCTTATACTTTATAAATAGAATTTAAATAATGACCCGTCTATATATTTGACTTTTTTACACTTTCTCTGCTCTGGTACAATATTTCCTAATTTTTATGATTAATATAATTTACTGTTTTAGGAGACTCTTAATAGAGAGGAAGAAGGGACAGATGCAAGCCTAAGTTTCAGAATTTTAAAACTGCCTATCTATCAGAAGTGCATTAGCTACACTCAAACTCATTCTTTCTTGTATACTTCATTGATCTTGAAAATTACAATCATTTAAAATACTAACCAAATCTGGAATTATGGAAGAATGAGAAGATTCAAAAATCATAAACATTTACAAGACAAATAACACAGTTCTGTATCATCAAATACCCTTATTTTAAATCATGAATAAAAGCATTACTCTATTATATTTAGTAGTTTTCTGATGTACAAGATTTAATGATGCAACTAATTACAATTAAAAAAATTCAAAGCCTTATTTTTCTTTAATTATCTCAAGTACATGATTAAATAGTTTTATCTGTTTTAGAATGAAAATTTTCAGAGGATTTCATGAAAGTCATTTTTCTGGCTACATGACCAATGAACATGTCATATGTTATCACATTAAGAAATTCACAGGCATGGCTGTTGTTATCCCATGTAATTCTTGCTTTAAAGTATTGATGTTTACTGAGAAGTTCTAAGACAAGGAACAACCAATCAAAACTTGTTTATTCATACATATGAATATTTATTTCAGAATATTTCAAAACATAGATGTTATAGATAACTTGGTTTTTTGGAAATGCTGTAATTTTTGAAATGCCATCAATGACTCTTATTTTTTCTATGAAGGGTTAAGAAGAAGGCCTGAAATCCTCAACACATAGTTACACTGATCCTGCAAGTTTCAGAATATTCATATATTTCTTTTATTTTAAACATTTAACCTCAAATTCATCATCTTTATCTGCATATTAAGTTGGAAATTCTATAATAATAAAATCAATGAATGAATTATGGGCCAATAACATGATGCAGTGTTTGAAAAATATACAGTTTTGACTTTCTGACTTTGGTCTTAGAATAAATGATAGAAAGAAAAAACTGAAAATAGAAGTTTGTCCCATGATCTGCATGGACGTGAAATTGCACATGTTCCAAATTCTCCCTAAACGATGATGGTGGTGATGATGATGATAACAACAACAACAATAATAATAATGTCTTACAATGATGATCAATATTTATTATGATGTGATATTACATAGCTGTATTCTTAACATTAGTAAGGATAAGAAAGGAATACAGTGCATTGTAAACTTGTCTGGGCTGCGTAAGAGATCCAACCAGAGAAATAAGTAATTAAACAAATTATATTTTGATTATTAAGAATGTTAATCTTGTTTTCACACTTGTATTTAGATAAAAGTTAAGCTACTGGGAATAGCTAAGAGATTTTATTTTTGATCAGTTTATTTGAAGGAAAAGAGTCAAAATGTCATTGATACCTTCTCGTAACAGTCAAATTAAATGGAGGTCAACAAAAGATTTCTTTTGCCTGCCTGTCTTTATTCTTGCTGTGAATATCTATCACATGCCTATTATTGCTATTGTTGCTGTATTTCTTCTCTGACATTAGTAGCCCAGCTTTTTCAGCTTTCCTTCATGAACTGAATACAAATAATTCTCTAGGAAACCAACATATCTTCAACACAACACTGAGACTGATGAGACACCCAGCCTTGTTTCCTGAGAGTAAAGACTATGTTCTCTGTCTCCCTGGTGTGACACAGTCATTGTTCAACTATTCAGACATTATTATACAAGACATTCTAATAAATCTCTTTTTACTGTATATTCAATTAGTTCTGTATCTATAGTGAACCCTGACTGATCTAGGTGAATACTTTCCCATGGCTGGAATAAGTTGCCCTGATGAAATCAACTTAAAGGAGAGACAGTTCATTTTGACTCAGAATTTGAGGGAACAGTCCATTATTGTGGGGGAAAAAAAATACTCAGACGAAGAGCTGAAGGATGTTGACTATCTTCAAATTACAGACAAATTCTCCTTAAATATTGAATGTAATAAGAGCATCCATCCTGGAAGTAACAGTCACTCTTTACCATTAGTTTATTACATTTATTGGGAAACCTTTAAATATATTTAGTCTTCTGGAGATATGACCATGAACTTATTTTTTCATTATAAGAAATTAAATAATCTTCTTTTCATTCCACTTTGTAAACTCCTAAGACCTGTGCCATAAGTTAACATCAAATTCAAATGCATTGTAACAATTCACAAAGCATAGCCGATTTTAAGCATCTATTGAGTTCTATGTCTCTTTCTTGTACCCTTCTTTTTCATATTTCCACCCTCATATTTGACATGAGGTTTCTTCTAGTTCTCAAACACATCAAAGCTGAGTCTAATTCTTGACATCATTCTGCTTGCCTAGGCTTATTTTCCTCTGCTATTAAAGATGGATAAGTAATTTTTAGACTGTGCTACCATCCTGGAATAGTTAATGTCAATTTTCCAGTTGACAAAATTTAGAATTGCCTGAGAAATGTGATTTTGGACATGGTTCAGGTGATTATCTTGATTAAATTATTGGATATGTAGCTGTACATCTTAACTATATGCTAGAAAGCTTCCTGTGCTGGGCATCCTGGCCTATAAAGATAGAGAAAGTGTTTTGAGCACTAACATGTATTCATCTCTATGCTTCCAGTTACAGATGTGAGCAGCTCCTTTATGCATTTGCTTTATTGATTCCCTGCTGTGAAGGACTGCAATCTGTAACCACAAACAAAAAATAATCTTTTCTTCAAAAAAAGCAACAATAACAACAAGATCATCAAATGTGTGAATTGCCTGAAGTTCACGGTATGTCACTCTTTCAGTACCATGTAGCAACCCTACCATCACTTTCAAATAAGAAGTTTTAATCACTTGAGACAATGTAATTATATTCTCCACACACTGTGCTACTAATAAACTTGACAAATGCAGTGGTTTTCTATGACAATAAGAGCTAAAATCTGCTTTTACTCTGAGTGAACCATTAGAACCAGAGACTAAAGATAGAAAAACAAAACTAAAAATTCTCAAGGTCATCTCACCTTGAATAGTTTCCATGTACCTTATCAGGCATTCAACCTGTTGTTTCTGAAATTTCTGATTTTGGCCAATGAGACTCTGAGACTTCACTCTTTGAAGCTATGATATGCCTCATACATTTGGTTCTTCATTTCTGTCTGCCTTCTAAATTAAAAAAAGGGGGAGGGAGAAACCAATCTCAATTCTTTTCATAGGGTCTATCTTTTCTATTTGAAAAAAATAATTTTGTTTATTTATCAAAAGTTAGCAAAAATTGCCACATTGTACATCAAACTCAACTGCTTTCTACTCTTTTTTTCCCACCCCCATGGCTACCAATTTTGGAAGTCAACTTGATACATCACCTTAAGAACTTGACCTCTACATCAATAGCAAGGATGACATTCTGATTACCACCAGAGACTGAGAGTTCTTGAAAGAAATGACTTCTTGACTTTTTCACAACATTTCTAGAAACATAAAATTCCAGTGAATGAAAAGCAAAGATTAGGTGAGTTAGGTTGTGATTACTTTAAGCTTAGTCTCCAAAGGTGTTCTCTTACACAAAGTATAAATTGAGTCTCTTATATTGAAGATAGGATCTCCCTTAACAGAAGAAAGAATAAAGATAATATACTTCATTTGTACAATAAAATGTATTTAGCTGTTAAATATGACATCACGAAACAAATAGGCAGATAGATGAAACTAGAAAATATTACCTTCAATGAGCTAACCTAGCCTCAGAAAGATAAATACTTTATACATTTACTTTATATACTCATTTATATATTCCCATGTGGATATAGGCTATTAAGAAAGTCCAAACAAAGCTAAAGCCTGTATATCCATAGAGGTTAGGTATAGAGGAGCACTCTAGAGTGGACACATTGATATTCCTACAAGAAAAATAGAATAGATTTTATGGATAGGATGGGGGTAGATGTGGATGAAAATGGAAGGACCATGTGGGGAGGAAGAATGGACATAAACTAACAGAGAGAATGTGACACAATACATCTGGAATTGAGGTGCATTTGATGGATGATATGGAAACCTAGTGCAGAGGAAATGTCCAAAAATATATGAAGTCAGTCTTAGTAAGGTCTCTTAACAATGGGGGATAGACATTTTCAGTTCGCTATCTTTTATTATCAAACAAGGTTTCCAGGAATAGGACTGGGATGTCTGAAATTGAATTGATGGACAAGAGGGCTCCATGGAAATACCTAAACAACCCAGGCTACTGCTAAGGCAAAGGATTTTTATCTACAAACAGACAGTGGAAAGTCATTGCTGAAGACAAGACTACACAAGTCATTGAACATGGAGAAGGAAGGCTGGTGTCTATGTGGGGACTTCAGGACTATATTCTAGTTTCTTTGATGAGAAAAGAAATTCTTCATGCTATCAAAGGAGAAATATAAATGCAATAGCAGCCATAAAACATCTATGACCTGTCCTGCTTGCAAGATATGTCACAGCAATGGTAGTATAGAATTTGTGGGAGTTGCCAACTAATATCTGATTTGACTTAAGGCTTACTTCCATGAGATGCAACCTATACCTGACACTGCTTGTGTGACCAAGAACCATATACTAGATATCCCAGAAACCTAGGTGCTGGGAGCCAACACCTCCCCTCCCAACTTGGGTGAGAGGGGAGAAGCAGAGCAGCTTCTTCTTTCTTCTCCTCCTGTCAGTTCTTTTTGAGGCAGCCCAGGGGGGATGGGAAGAGCTTCAGCGGGTAATCTCTTCCAAGACTGGTGTAAGGCCTTGAGCCTTATAAGACTTTTAGGGTTGCTGTAATAGAAGTTTTACTTATCTATGCTAGAAAATTCACTTACTATCCTACTGTAGCTGACATGTCATCCACAATCCTGTGGCCAGAAACTTCCATTTCTGGCACTTGCATCTTAGCCCTAAAACTAGCAAGGAGTTAAGTAAATAGCCTTGTGCTATCCTAAACATTTCTTCTGAGGGTGAGAGACTGCAGGCTTAGGTGATTAACACCTGTAACCTAACAGCAGAGGATTAGGCAATGTAGCCTTTGTTCTATCTCAGCAGGAACTGCTGGGCTCTAACTTACATCTGCTAGTCTGAAGTCACAGGAACAAATGACACTTTAAAAAGTTATTATATAGAGTTTATTACTAAGTGTCAAATGTTTCCTATGAAAGCTATCTAAGGGGAAAAGCAGAAAGGTCCTAAGTGGGGAAAAAGGAAAACTTCTTTTCTATTTGGGAAAAGGGAAAAATTCTATCCTATCTTCTATTCTAACTCTCTATTCTAACTATTTTAACTAACCTAACTCACTATTCTAACTAACTCTCATCTCGTTGCCCTCAGAACTTATACATCTTTCAGAGTACATGGTCACATGTTACAAGGTTCATCACAAATTCACACCAAAATTCAAATTATAAATTGAAATAGAAGTTTACAACACAGAATGTTTACATGAATATCCATTAGGAGTAATTATCTAGCTAGACATTCATCACCTGTCTAGCTCCACAGGTTCACTGAAAGTTTGAAACTATAACTTAAGAAATTAGTGAAGTTTTGTATAGATAAACCCAGGCAATATTTTCTCTTCTGTCCTGGTACCTATGATAAATTGTAAATTCCCTTTAGTGACCTAGGTTAATTGTTTTACAACTTCTTGGAATGTGCTCTGAGCAGGAGAACATCTAGTTACTATCTCTCTCAGGGCAATTAACTGATAACACTTGACTGGCAGAGTTCTCTTTGCAGTTTCAACTATGCCTGAGGAACTTAATAGCAGTCCCGTTATAAAAGAGCTTAATAATCATTGATATAATTTTAGGAATTCTTATAGGATCATCATAAAGACTTAAGAAGTCATCTATTTGTTTATATAGTATCATTACAAGACAGTACATCTTCGTGGATCTGCAGAGATCTGCTCCAAAGGGGTGTGCTATTGCTTAGTGATTGTTGCATAATAATAATAATAATAATAATAATAATAATAATAATAATAGGAAAAGCATATTAATAGCAGGAATCTTTCCTAAAATCACGTCTCCAGAACCTTGCTGGATGGAGCACACTCGTCGCAGATTATGTAATAATCCGAGGCAAGCATTTCAGGATGATCATCTGCTAATTATTAGCTTATCCCATTATGGCTCCTGACACCTAGGGGGGAAAAAACTACTGCTCTATAAAGAAGAAGTTTTAATAAAATGACTCCTAATAATATTCTATTATACTCACAGATCAGTGTGTATTCAATCATCATCAGAGAAGCCTCCTTCAGCAGCAGACAGGACCAGCTATAGAGACCCACAGCCAGACATTGTGTGGGTAGAGACTTTAAAAGGGATGTCTCCATTAAACCCTTCCCCTTAAGAGCTCAGAGAACCACAAGGAAGAAGGAGTGGAAATAATGTGAGAACCAGAGGGGATGGAAGATAACAGGAAAACTAACCCTATGAATCAATTAAGCATGGAGCACATGAACTCACAAAAATCCAAAGGAACAGACACAGGGCTTACATGGGTCTGTACCACATGATCGTCATATAAATTATAGATTTTAGATCAGCATTTTTATCAAAACTCTGAGTGTAAGAACCAGTAACTCTCCGATTCTTGAGACTGTTCTTGGTACTTATTTCCTTTGGTTGGGTTGCTATGTCTAACTTCTATATGATAGTTTTTACTTCATCTTACTATATTTTATCATGTTCTGTTGTTAACTCTTAGAAACTTATTCTTTCTTGGTGAGAGACAGAAATGGAGCTGATCCAGGGGAAATGAAAGGGGAGGTAGGAGGAACTTGGATTAGGGGGAAAGAAAATATAATCAGATTATATTATAAATAAAAAATTATTAAAATTGAATAAAATAAAAAATTAATAAATAAATATGTGGATAAATATATGAATAAGTAAATAGACTGGTAGGCACATAATAGATTGGTGAAATATTTCTTTAAAGTCACTTTCAGGGTCTTGCCAATGAAATGTCAATAGGAAACTAATTTAATTTTCAGAATTTTCATTATTTAAATATATAATGAACCAAATAAAATATATAAATGAATTGAATACGGGAGAATGGAGCTAACTATCCTGAAATGGAAATTTCTAGTTTCTTTTGAAACTCAGTTGTGTCATGTGCTGTGTTTCGGGCAACTGTCTTGTGAGAAGGCATGCGATATTTTGCTGCTGCTGCTGCTGTTGAAGAGAACATGAGATGTTTGAAAAGAGTATAAATTGAACCCTGCAAAGAGAGAAAAGTTTCTTCCATTGCAATGCCATGTAATGATGCACTACTCTTTTTTTTTAAATTTTTATTGGATATTTTATTTATTTACAATACAGATGCCATCCCCTTTCCCCATTTCCTCTCCCTAGAACCCCCTATCCCATTCCCCCTCCTTCTTTATGCTTTTATACTTTTTTAATTATGTGCATGTATTAAGGTCAGTTCTAGGTTGAGAGTCTAGCAATACAATAGATGCAAATAGTCAAGGAACAAGCAAGACAATAAACACAAATAGTCAAAGAAAAAGCAAGGCATTGAACCCAATTCCCTGAACACTCCCATAATCACTGTTTCTAAAGGCTTATCAGGATGACCGAAGTATCTGAGCCTACTTTCCTGTCATAGCCCAAGGTCATTTTCATGTCTGAAGCCTACTTCCTTGTTCTAGCGTGATATTTAGATTCCTGCCTGAAATTACTTCATTGTTATAGCCTAAGATTTAGACTGCTTCACTACTCTTGCTTCTTTTCTGGTTTTCCATAGTCTTCACTGGTCTTTGCTGGTCTTCACTTTATAGAGAAAAATGTGCCGAAGAATTTTACGCAGTATTCTGGTGATTCTGGCTGCTTCTGCTGACTTCTACGGAATTAGACAAGCCTTGTGGTTTCTGCTGTATCTTCTCTGGTACTTTGGTGTTTGCTACTGAACTGTACTGCTGGTATTCTGGCAACAAAAAGGGAAATCACCCCAAAGAAGTTGTAAATAGGCCCAATCCCCCTGGTCCTATTCACCTTTTTTCTCCCCAACCTCTTGGGACTGGGTTAGAAAAGAGGTTGAATTATTTAAGAACCCTAAGTAAAGTATATTTAGAAAAAAATCTAAGGCTATACTATCTACTTCAGTTTGGAGAGTGTGTCCAGAGATAAAGTAATTTGTATTCCCTGTTGGTGCAGCTTCTACTGTGTTTGTTCTTCAGGAAAGGCAGAGCTTGTGGTCATTTGTCCACAAACCTTCTTAATGAGTTGCTGCTTGCTGCATCTGCTAGTCTATGAAAGATTTTTCGGACAGGACACTGTCATAATACTAAGGCTCAATCAGATGTGGACAATACGAACTTGTTTGCAATGACAAATATTTTTAATGAAAAAGTTGCAAACACATTTTGAAATAATACAAAAGGTACTAAAACGTCAAAGCTATTGAGACTATTAAAGCTATGAGTAAAATATAATTGGACTAGAAACACAACGCGTCACGAAAGAAACGATCTGTTAGGGTGAAAGGCCCTTACGAAGATATGGAAGCAGGAGTAGGGATTTTCTAAAATTATGTCTACAAAAGTAAGTGTGAGTCAGGAAGAGGACTCAGTGGGAATAGGTCTTAATAGGAAGACAGATGATCTGACTTTTGATGTCAGAATCTATGGTGAAAGTGAAGAACTAATTGATAAACTCTGGGAAATAAAGGATTAGCTAAGGAAATTGATAAAATATAAGGGAAATACCAATAAATGAATATAAATGCATGTTATTGACATATCACAAAAATTATTACTTTCATGATGATACCAATAGGGTCTGTGTGCTTTATAAACACTGTGTAGAAAGGAAACATCTTTTTGATTAACATATGACTAAGCAGTCTTAAAATCAATAAAACTTATAATTTATTGATCTTTTAATATGTTCGTGTAGCTAGGCTTGAATCAGTATGCTTTGGAAATCCTAGATTCTGGACAATCATGTTGGTAGGATGACATGTATATATTCCATCATGAGTGACACATAACAACCGTCTATGGAATAATAGAGAGTTAGTAATAGTTGTAGATTTCATTCCTTTCATATTGCTTATTTCAATTGTATGATTTTTTTCACAATGCACATTTTACACTGACAGATGTTTGTGTGAGTTTATAACTGTACAATACAATCTTGTATGAAAAAAAAAACAGTTCAATTCTCTTAGATCTTTCTGACATATTAAACTACACAGGGAAAATTTTTAAGCTTATACAAATTAGGGGTTTGAAGCTCCTTAGTACAACATGGTTGGTTTTGTACTGCAGTTATAATTGTTTTTCTGTTATGACTTATGTAAATGTAACTTTTGCTCCCCAGATGTAATTGTCATCTCAGAGGCCTACTGATGAGTGAGCTCATCCTTTCTAGTATTTTCTGAACTCTGGATGGTTGGTTCGACTCCGATATTTTGTCTCATTCTGACTGATTCAGTCTGGTTTCTCACTGAATTGCTCTACTTGGCCTCAAACTAACTCTATCAACTTGTTCTAATCTTCCAGCTCCTTTTTATTCTTTGGCTTCAACTGTGTCTGTGGACCTGCACTGCATGATGAACTGCACAAAGTGAACAGAATGCAGGAACGAAATCCCCTGGACTCAACTGCATTCAACCAAACTGCATCTAAGCTGACTGCCTGACCTTCTCTCCCTCAGGCTCTTAAACATCCTCTTTCCTGGCTGTTCTCCTGAGAGTTGGGTGTAACCTATCTCTGACTCATTCTGTCAAAATTTTCTCTGAATAGACACTTTGTCTGCCCCTCAATAAGATGGCATTCTTTGGGACTAAAGTTGTATAGTAAAAGCTTGTCTGTATTCCAGCCAGAGAGATAAAATGCTTTCCAGTCAGATAATATCTTGTGGATGTAATCTCTTGCCATGATGTTGTCTAAAAATTCCTATACAACTTTTAATGACATATTCTAATGAATCATTTCAAATGCTAGAAAGCAAAAGGAAAAGCAGTAAAGTAATTTTAAAACTAACTTTGTTCTACAGGAATATGTAAACACAATTTGTTTTGCCAAAGATTTTAAAAATGGATGGAGGAATATAGCACTCAAAAACAAAACAAAGAAACCTTTTATATTCTACAAGATTTAATTTACAGTGTAACAGAAGTACACACATACTCTTTTAATGACAAACAAGATACTGTTTTAATCGACAAACATTTCTGATGACTTTGAGTTATTGAATTTCACCACTTAAATCTCCAAGGATACAGCTTATCATTAATATCTGCACATTATGAGAAGCTAAATATATGGTACCTGAAAAACCAGGATTTGTTATAAAAGGATCCATCAAAAACATTTTTTCAACCTTTATATTATTAGGTCCAATTAATTTTCTTCTCAGTGTTCAAAGGATGAATCTTAACTATTTATTCATTCATTCTTTCATCTATCTTCAAAAATCACAAAAGTTAACTAACAAAGCATGGATCCTGTCTTACATAGAGAACAATGAAATCAACATTTTTAAAATATTTAAGAAAAAAAATTACAAAACAATGATATTGGTATTTGGTGTTTTTACTTCATGGCTTCAAATATTGTTTCTACTATTAGTTAAATTTTACCATAGAATGGTTAATGAATATAGATGTGTGTCTTCATCTATGTCTAAGACAGCGGACTTTGTGTTTACTTAACTCTGTCAGTAGTTAATTACATGACTCAGTGCCAAAAAAAAAAAAAAAAAAAATCCTCATAAACCAAACCAAAACAAACACATTTTAATGAACTTTGAAACCTGGGAGAGGCTTAAATATAGAAGTAATAGTATAGTATTTTATATCTATAGCAATGGTTTGTTTAGCCTAATCTTATTTAACTTGCTTCCTGTAAACTATGGACCCTATTTATTAAACAATTGTAAATATTGAGTAACAATGAGAAGGAGATTTATCTGACATCCACATCTCACTGTTTGACATGGCCAAGATATAAAGTAAGGTGAAAAAGAAAATATAATAACTCATCATTCTCCTTAATGTGTTATTTTATTTGGCATTTATTTTTATAAAACTACTCAGTATTTTGGAACTAGAATGCTTCAATAGTGTAATTGAAAATTTTGGTATAAAGTTCAAAGGAACGATTACAATTATTGACTAATTTTCTCATGTAAGAAAGTTCTACATATTAATTGTAAAATGTAAAATTAAGCCAAATAAAACCATAACAAAACTATTTAAGTGCTACCAGTAAACTTAGGGATAAACTGCATATTAAGAAATGTTTAGTTATACATTATATTCAAATTTTCCTTTTTTGAAGATAATATATGACTAAATTATATAATCAATTAATTTTCCAACAAAATAAAATTTAAGAGAATTGCTAGCTCTAAATACGCGATTAATGACTATGTTAATCCTACATATCCACAAGCATGGGGGATCCTTGCCACTTCTGAAATCTTCCTGTGGGTCAGTGAACTGTGCCAACAGACAGAAAAACTGGTAAGGTTGAGCAAATTAAGGAACCCCAGCAATTCTCATAGATAAGAATAGTAGGTGTTTAAATCTATTCCTGACCAGGTTCCTGTGATGGAGCACATGACTATGACAGCCCACTAGGAGGACCATGGCACCTGGTCACATAGCATAGAAATCCACAGTTCCCCATGCTAATGAGTTACCTAGATGGGCTCTGGGGATTTAGCTAATAAGCTTCCTCTCTCAGACCTTTCTTCCTGCAAAAAGGTATTTAATCTCTAGTTTACCTTGAGTAAGTCATATGCATCATTTTCCACCATTAATCAACAATTTAGACAAGAATGACTGTCTCACCCATCAAGGACCATCATGGGGGGAGGCCTTAGTCTTATAGATCTGTCCATAATTCTGCAGAAGGCCTCTCTGAACTTCTGACATGTCCCAGTCCCAGCCCTTATTGTTTCTCACTGGAAGAAACACAATCAGGGGACCCTCTTTTAGGTGATTTTCATCTCCCCAGAGCAGTGTGTTGGCATCCCAGGAGCCCAGAAATCCAATGGGAAGAAAGGAACATAGCACAGTGCCTCTGTATTTCTCATTTCCAAGAAAATTTTTTCCAACACCACAGCTGTGAGGCAGAAATACAGACCTAAATCTCCCTCAGTTTGTCTCTTCAGCAACTTAAAATTCTTGTCATGTGATTCTTTCACTTGATTGGTTAAAGGCACAACAAGATATTGTATATTATTTGTGGATATTGTAAAGGTATCATTTCCCCAATTTCTTTCTCAGCCTGTTTATTATTTGTATAAAGGAGGGCTAGGGGTTTTTTTTAGTTAATTTTTTATCCAGATACTTTGCTTAAGGTATTTATCAGCTCTAAGAGTTTCTCTGGTAGAAATTTTGGGTTACTTATGTATATTATACTATCTTCTGTGAATGGAGATATTTAGACCTCTTCTTTTCCAATTTGGATTCCCTTGGTCTTCTTTAATTCTCTTACTCCTCTAATGAGAACTTCAAGTGCTAAATAGGGACAGAGTGGACAACATTTTCTTGTTCCTGATTATATTTGAATTTCCTTAAATTTCTCTCTATGAGAAATGTTGGCTTGATGTATATTGCTTTTATTATGTTTAGGCATGTACTTTGTATCCTCAATCTCTCAAGACTTTTAATATGAAAGAGTGTTAGATTTTGGCAAATGCTTTATCAGCGTCTAATAAAATGATATTGTGGGATTCTTTTCTTTTAGTTTATTTGTATGGTTGATTACATTGATGGATTTTCTTTGAACCACTCCTGCATCCCTGAGATGAAGCTTACTTGATTCCCAAGTAAGTGGATGATGATGTTTTTGATATGTTCTTAGATTCAGTTTGGAAGTATTATATTCAGTATGTTTGCACCAATATTTGTAAAAGAAATTGTACCTATATTCTCTTTCTTTGTTGAGTTTTTATGTAGCTTAGGTATCACAGTGACTATGGCCTCATACAATGAGTTTGACAATCTCCCTTCTGTTTCTATTTTGTGGAAGAGCTTGAGAACTATAAGTATTAGCTCTTCTTGTTACATCTGGTAGAATTCTGTGCTAAAATTATCTGCCTCTGGGCTTTTCAGGGTGGGAAACATTTAAAGACTGCTTCTATCTTCACCAACCCTACATTTGACAGAGAAGTAATATCCAAAATATAGATGAAGAACTCAAGAAACTCAAGAAGACATCAACAAACAACTTAATCTAATTGAAAAACAAGGCATAGAGCTAAACAGATAATTCTTAAGAGAGGAATCTCTAATGGCTAAAAAGCACTTAAAGAAATGTTGAACACCCTTAGTCACCAGGAAAATACAAATCAAAATGACTCTTTGATTCAATTTTATATATCTCAAAATGGCTAAAATAAAAACCTCAAGTGCTTGCACATGCTAGCAAGGATGTGGAATATGGGGAACATTCTGCCATTGCTGGTGGGAATGCAAACTTGTCCATCTGCTTTGAAAATCAGTTTCGTGATTTCTCAAATATAAAAAAAAAAAAAAATGGAAATAGTTCTAGCCCTGGACTCATCTATATAATTCCTGGGCATACATCCAAAAGATGACCCAATATATCATATGGTCTCTTGCTTGGCCATGTTCATAGAAGCTTTGTTAGTAATACCCAGAAACTGGAAACATCCTTTATGTTTCTCTGTTAAAGAATGGATAAAGAAATGTGGCATAACTACACAATGAAACAGTATTCAGCTCAAAGACATCATGATTTTTGCAGGCAAATGTATAAAACTTGAGAAAAATATCTTGAGTGAGGTAACCCAGACCCATAAAGACACCCATGGAATGTTCACTTATATGAGTACATTATCATAAAGTGCAGGATAACCATCCGACCATACTTTGACCCAAAGAACTGGGTAATATGAAACTTCCAAGAAAGGATGCATGAATCTCACTGAGAAGGGGAAAGAAAATAGTTATTGGTGGTAGATTAAGAAAGGGAACTAAAAAGGAGACAAGTGTTTGGGGAGCCTACAGAAGGTGGCTATTATCCTTGCAGCCATCTTGAGCCATATACCCTGTTAAGAGACTTGATTACATTAGCCTGCAACAGCTGAGCACACTCTGATAACATCTTGCTTTAGATACCCAGGATTTTCCCTTGGGTGTGTGAGACTTAAAGGTGTGTGACTTAAGGGTGTGACTTAGAGATCAGATTTAGAGACAAGACCTAAGGGCATGATTAAAGGCATGACTTAGAGGTGTGGCTTAGAAGTGAGACATACAAAAGGCAAGAGGCAGACAAGAGAGTTCAGAACAATTTGGAGTAACAGAGAATCGGACTCTTCAGAGTACAGCTTGGAGGAAGAACTTGGGCAGTACAACTTGGAACTAGGAATTGGGTTAGAGAGTACAACCTGGAGTACAACTTGCAGTAAGAATTAGGCATTGAGGAAGAAGACACTTGGACTAGAGAACTCGGAAGAAGAAGCATTAGTTATTAGGCACTTGGCACTTGGAAGAAGAACAGATTATTAGGTATTAGGCACTTGAACCTGAGAGTAGAAACTTGAAACTTGGAGGTACTAGGGACTAGGAACTCAAGACTTGGGACTTGGAGAAGAAGAGAGACCGAAGAATAAACAGGATTGAATCACACTGTGTCTGGTCTCCATTTCTCATGTCCATCCTCACTCTCTCTCTCTTGCTGAACCCCGACCCCCGGACTGGAGCAGCTTGGGGCAGTGCCAGCTCTAACACTTAGCTCCCAAGGCTTTGGCAGTGCAGGTTCCAACATTGACAGAATGGTCCAAGACATTTTAGCCCTCCAAGTGTGGGGCAGCTAGGGCCTCGACAGGAGTGAGGAGGGGAACAGAGATGGTGATCAAATGTGTAGAGATGGGAGCTGAGAGAGTGTTGAGAGTGTGAATAGAAATTTAGGGGAGGACATTTCTGGGACTAGATGGAGGCCTATGATAGGGCAGAATATGGGGAGTCTTGAGGGTCGGTAGGTGAGATTCCTACCAAAATGTTACGTAAAGACTGAAGAGGCTACCTCCTATAGCCAGGCAGGACTTCTAGAAGAGGGAAGGGGACATCAACCCACCTATAAAACCTTAAACTCAAAATTTGTCTTGCCTATAAAATACTTAGGAATAAAGCTGATTCAGATATAGGGAATAGCTAACCAATGACTGCCCTAACATCAGACCCATTTCATGGGAAAAAGACAACAACTGACACTATTAATGTTATTGTGCTATGCTTGCAGATAGGAACCAAACACAATTGTCTCCTGAGAGGCTTCTTCCAGCAGCAAATGAAGACAGATGCAGAGACCCATAACCAAGCATCAGATTGAACTTATGGAGTCTTGTGGAAGACTGGAGGTTGAAGTAAGAAAGCAAGCAGTGACAAGAACACAACAAAAAGACCTACAGAGCCAACTAATATGTGCCCATGGGGGCCTAAAGCAACGGGGCAACAAACCAGAGAGAATACAGGGGATGGACTTAGGTCGTCTACACATTTACAGCAAATGTGCAGTATGGTCTTCATGTGAGTCCTTTAACAAGTAGATCCCGGATTATCTAGGACTCTGTTCCCTGACATTGGATACTTTTTTCTACCTGTAATGCCTGGTTGGGCCTCAGTGAGAGACAAGGTACCTAGCATTGCTGAGACTTGATGTCCCTGGGTAGAGTGGTACTAAAGATGGGTTCTTCCTTCTCTAAAGCTAATGGGAGGGGGCAATTAAAGGAGGTATTTATAAGGGTAGTACTTGGAGGAGAAGATTGTAGGGCATGATTGAGATGTAAAGTAAATAAAAAATAAGTTATTAAAAAAAAAAGGAAAAAAGAAAAGAAAAGCTTCAAAAAAATGGCCAAGTAACATATAAAGGCAGACCTATTAGAATTATACTGGACTTCTCAACAGACATTCTAAAAGACTGAAGGGCCTAGACAGCTGACTTACAGACTCTAAATTACCACATATGCCAGCCCAGACAAATATTCCCAGCAAATCTTTCATTGCTATGGATGAAGGAAACAAGATACTCATGACAAAGTCAAATTTAAAGAAAATGAATCTACAACTCCTGCCCTAAAGAAAGTACAAGAAGGAAAGCTCTAACTAAAAGGACTTAAGTACACATACCCCCCACAAAAGACAATGTTCCTTCTGTTTCTGATTTGTGGAATAATTTGAGGAGTATTGATAATATGTCATTTTGAAAATGTTGTTAAATTTTGTGATAAAACTGTTTGTACCTAGGCCTTTTTCTTTTCAATTAGGAGACTTTTAATTTCCCTAATCTCTTTAGGGGTCATGAGTCTATTTAAATTGTTTATTTTATCTTCTTTTAGCTTCTGTTTGTGGTATCTATCAAGAAAGTCTATTTCTTTTAGAATTTTCAATTTTGTCGAGTACAGGTTTTGAAGGATGACCTTCTGTGGATTCTTCTGATTTCCTGGATATCAGTTGTTATGTACACCTTTTCATTTCTGATTTTGTTAATTTGGATTTGTTTGAGTTGATTTTATATCCAGCTACTTTACTGAAGTTGGTTATCAGGTTTAGGAGTTCTCTGGTGGAAGTTTTAGGGTCACAAGTATACTATCATATCATCTGCAAATAGTGAAATTTTGACTTCTTCCTTTCCTATTTGTATCCCTTTGACTTACTTTTGTTGTTTAATTGCTCTGGCTAGGACTTTCAGTACTATATTGAATAGGTAGGGTGAGAGTGGGCAACCTTGTCTAGTCCCTGACCTTAGTGGGATTGCTTCAAGTTCTACTCCATTTAGTTTGATGTTGGCTACTGGCTTGCTGTATATTGCTTTTACTATGTTTAGGTATGGGCCTTGAACTCCTGATCTTTCAAAGACTTTTAACATGAAGGGATGTTGAATTTTGTCAAATGCTTTCTCAGCATCTAGTGAGATGATCATGTGGTTTTTTTCTTTGAGTTTATTTATGTAGTGGATTACATTGATGTATTTCAATATTGAACCATCCCTTCATTCCTGGGACAAAGTCTACTTGATCATGATGGATGATTGTTTTGATGTGTTCTTGGACTCTGCTTGTGAGAATTTTATTGTGTATTTTTGCATCAATATTCATAAGAGAGATTGGTCTGTAGTTATCTTTCTTTGTTGGGTCTTTGTGAGGATTAGGTATGAGCATAATTGTAGCTTCATAGAACAAATTGGTTATTGTTCCTTCTGTTTCTATTCTGTGAAATAGTTTGAAGAGAATTGGAATTAGGTCTTCCTGGAAGGTCTGATAGAATTCTGCACTAAAACCATCTGGTCCTGGACTTTTTGTGGTGGGAGACTTTTAATGACTGCTTCTATTTCTTTAGGGGTTATTCGACATTTAGAGGGTTTATCTGCTCCTGATTTAATTTTGATACCTAGTATCTGTCTAGAAAATTGTCCATTTCATCCAGATATTCCAATTTTGTTGAGTATAGGCCTTTGTAGTAGGATCTGACCATTTTTTAAATTTCCTCAGTTTCTGTTGTTATGTTTCCCTTTTACGTTCTGATTTTATTAATTTGAATACTGTCTCTGGGCCCTTTGGTTAGTCTGGCTAAGGGTTTGTCTATCTTGTTTATTTTTTCAAAGAACCAGCTCCTGGTTTTGTTGATATTTTGTATGAATTCAAAGGATAAAACGACTGAGAAAGAAATTAGTAAAATGACACCCTTCACAATAGTCACAAATAATATAAAATACCTTGGAGTGAATCTAACCAAGTAAGTAAAACATCTGTACGACAAGAACTTCAAGTCTCTGAAGAAAGAAATAGAAGAAGATCTCAGAAGATGGAAAGATGCTCATGGATCATGAGGATTAACAGTAAATTGGTCATTCTACTAAGAGTAATCTACAGATTCAAAGCAATTTATATCCAAATTCCAACACAATTTGTTGGAGAACTTGAAAGAACAACAATCAACTTGATATGGAAAGCCAACAAAGAATAGCTAAAACAATCATATATAATAAAACAACTTTCAGAGATATCACCATCTCATATTTTAAGCTGTACTACAGAACTATGTTACAAACCACATAGTACCGACATAAAAACAGACATGTTGTTTATTGGAATCAAAATGTAGAGCCAGAAGTAAATCTACACAAATATAGACACCTAATTTTTGATGATGAAACCAAAAATAAATCATACAAAAAGAAAACATCTTCAACAAATGGTGTTGGTTCAACTGGATGCTGCATAGATGATTGCAAGTTGATTCATATTCATAACATTGTTGAAAACTCAAGTCCAAGCAGATCAAAGACATTAAAATAAAAACAGAAACACTGAATTTGATAGAATAGAAATTAGAAATTGCCTTGAACACATTGGTACATGAGATGACTTTCTGAATATAACACTGATAAATACAGGTGCTGAGATTAACAGTTAATTAATGAGACATCCTGAAACTGAAAATCTTTTGTAAGGCAAAGGACACAGTCTGTAGAACAAATCACAAGCCTACAGAATGGGTAAAATGTTTCCCAACTTCATGTCTGATAGACAGCTGATATTCAAAATATATAAACAACCCAAGAGATTAGATTTCAAAAAGCCAAATAACCCAATGAAAAATAGTTTGAAGATCTAAACAGAGAATTCTCATTAGTAGAATCTCAAATACCTAAGAAACATTTTTAAAAGGTTCAACATCCTTAGCCATTATGGAAATGCAAATTAAAATGACACTGAGATTCAATCTTAAATGTGTCATAATGTCTAAGATAAAAAACACAAGTGACAGCTCATGCTGTGCATGTGGAGCAAGGGAAACACTCCTCCACTGCTAGTGGAAGTACAAACTGGTAAGACACCAATATGGTGTCTTCTTATAAAATTGAAAACTGAACTGTGTCAAGACTCATCCATACCCCTTTTGTTCATATACCCAAATGAATACTCCATTCTATCCAAGGCCACTTGCTCAACTATATTTGTAGGAAGCTGTGGTCAGCGGTGATATATTCGCCATTCCAAGATGGCTCGGACATCGTGTCCTCTCCAGTAGTAAACAATTAACTGCGCAGGTGCAAAAAGGCAAAAGTGCGCCAAAGTCACTGCCCATCCCGGGGCGTAATATGGGGTGATGAGTGAACAGCCAATCTGAAGTGAGCACGTCACTCTAGGGTGTATTTAAGCTGTGCCTCTTCCTGTCTTTGGCCCTTCCACGTCTTTCACGTCTGCTGATACAGATTAAAGCCTCGCTGTGGTGATACCTGAATTCTGCCTCTCGTGTTTCTCTTCCACGGGTGAAAAGGGGACACGGGAGGTGCGCGGAACAACTGGAGCCGAAACCCGAGAGTTTCAAGGCGACGCGGAGGCCCCCAAGTTTTGGGGTGGGTTAAAAGACTACAGGACGAGGTACACCTCTGGAAGATATGCCTGGGGTCGAAGCGTTTGTGGCAAGCGGATTTAAACTCACTGCTGCCGCTCCACTAGCTAGCCTCTTGCTTGCATTGCATTTGTTTTTAACTTATTTGTGTTGTGAGAAAGAGGGCCACTCTAGCATACCAGAACCAGGGCGTGTTAGCTGGCATCAGGCTAAGGAGACTGGAAAGGAGAAACAGGCAAAAAGGCCTGGACAACAGAAGTAGGCTAAAGAGCCTGGTCATAGGAAAGAGTACTCAAAAGGAACAAGGGCTACTGCAGAGCTCATTAAGCTTATGGAACCTTCACCGGAGGGTAGAGAGAGAGCGGAGGACAAAAGGATCCTCCTTTATGACAGAATCTTTGGAGAAGCGTCTGCGCTCTGCTACCTGTGGCGGCTTGCAGCCCGGCAGAGCAAGAGCAAGAGAGCGTGGCGCGAAAGACAGGCAGAGGAGGGAGACAGTCTGCTCTGGGAAACGGCATACCGCCAGCAGACACACGGGGAGTGCCCCGCAAGCTTAGAGCAAACAATGCCAGTGATAGAACAGATGATCTTTGAAAATGCCACAGCTGAATGCGGTTTGGGAAACACCCTTACTAACGCAGGACTAGCGGCAGCTAATTTACAGAGGGCTGCTGTCCTTCTCCAAGGTCAGGGACGAGATAGGCGGAACCATGGCCAGGAAGGGGGGCTGTTTGTGCTTATTCCACAGGTGAAAACAATTCAATTTGGGTCCCTACGCAGCTGGTGCAGATTAAGAATAATGAAGCTAGGTTGCAAGATTACGGCTCTGATTCTCCTGATACTGATGTTCAATTTGGGGATAAGTTTAATTATGTGGGACATAATTAGATCTTGGCCTGTTCCCTTGCCAGTACATTCAAATGCTGAAGCGCTGCTTTTGTTTACAGCTATTGAGTGTTACTTGGTTGCCCTGGCCTCAGGCACACCCTCCAGCAGCCTGAGTCATAAATGCTACAAGTTTTCCATTAAATTTTACACTTTGTTTTGTGGCAGCAAAACTTTATAGCATAAAGGTAATCTAGTTGGTGTTGATTTGAGAAAAAATAGATTGCTTACATCGTTAAAGATTGGTTTTTTGATTTGCCTATGTTTATAGAGAAAAGATACAACATGTGTCTTTTAAAGTTTACAGTTTAAATTTAAGGTTTAAAGTTAAGGTCAAAATCACACAGTTCAGGACTAGCCAAGCCTCAGAGAACAGGCCAGAGGGAGGTTACATTTACATTTGAATTGAGACAACGGCAGACTGAGCTGCAGAAGCTCAGGTGCTAAAAGCTCCTTTTGTCCTGGGTCTTTACAACTGGTCCTAGAAATGTGCTAACGGGGATTTGTCTTTTGTCTTCATTGTTTCTTGTGAGAAGAGGGGTAAATCTAAAACCCAAAGACTTTAAAACAGTCTGTGGGCTAAAAGTCATAATTATGCTGGAGAAATTAAAATTATGTCTACTTCCCTCCATGAGTATATCTGTACCTGCTGATAAAATATGGTTCAGATTGTTTTGATTCCTTTATATTTAAAGTTGTTAAAAATGAGATGCCTTGGATTACTCTAATATATGTAACAATTATTAGAGAATAAGGTTGGCTTTTATCCGATAAATTTTCATTGGACAAAAAAGATTGGTTATTAAATTAATCCAAAATAAAGTTCAAATTTAAGATTTATACAGCCTAACTTGCCTACTCCAGCGGCCATTTCAGTAAATGCTTATATAAAAGATGTTTTATACCATCCCTTTACATTTCTGGTAAAGGTGAAAGGTTTACAGGCAGTAAATTTATTCATAATTTTTAAGAGCCCATGAAGTGATATTTGTTAGAAATAATTGCTCCAGAAAATGGTTAATTGTTTTACATTTTATATATATAAATATTGTTGCTGCTTTAATACAAAAAATTAAGAGGTTAAATCTTTTGGTGTATATTATTCATTGTGTGATACTTTATTAGTGGATTTCTCTAAAGAAATTTTTTTCTTCAAGCCATTGCTCCAATATAACGAACTTTAAAAATTTTTAGAGTACTTGTTACTCCAAAAAAGGGTTCAAAGACAGTGTCTTTCAATATTTGAGACAAGTTGGGGCTAGAGAAATGGCTCAGCCGTTAAAGGCTAGACTTTTAAAATATAAAGGCTGAACTCCCAGCAACCACATGGTGGCTCACAACCATTTGTGGTGGGGATCTAACGCCATCTTCTGGCTTGTGCATGTACATGCAAAAAAAAAATGGTTTACTTTTAATCTTGATTGCTCTTAGTGATTTTTAAAAGTTGTTAAGAGATATTATTTGGCTAAAACCTCATCTTAAGCTAACCATAAGAGGATTTAAACCTCTGTTTAATGTTTTCAAAGGGATGCAAGTCCTAAATTAAATCATATATATATTTTCTTGAGTTTATCCTGTTTCAACACAATTAAATTATGTGTTGTAGCCACTGTTTAGAATGTTAAAAAAAGGGTATATCTGCCTTTGTCTTGTTGAATGGTGTGTTTCATGAAGTGCAGAATGTTTCGGCTACACAATCTAATGTCTCTAGCCATTTGAATAACATTAAAATTAATAAGGTGTTTAGGAATACATCTACACAACCGGTGTCGGTGTGTGTAGACCCTCCATTTTTCTTTATGTTATCCAACTTTCAGAATAATTCTGATATCTTGGATTGTAAGAATGTTACATGCTTTTTAGCACAATGCTGGAATGGATCACTAGATCTAGCCATGGTTAATCAAGTTACAGCAGCTACTGTTGTTAATCAAAATTCAGAAAAGACCTCTAAGGCTTTGACCATTTTACAGAAAGTGGATGCATATCAGGCATCCTGTTGGTCAATCAGAGAGTTGATTTGCTCCAAGCCCATGTGGAGCAGCTCACGAATGTGGTTCAAATGAGCTGCGTGTGGAGCAGCTCACAAATGTGGTTCAAATCAGCAACCCCACATCTAGGTATTACACCTCTGAGATTTGTGAATGATACATTTATTCAAAGCCATAATCTTTCTGCTTATTTAAAAAGGAAGTGGACTGGGAAGTTGGACCAGGTGCAACAGCAATTGCAGATCTGGATTTCGAGCCTTGATGGAGCACAGATGGACCCTGTTTCCCTTGGCGATTTTACTTCTTGAATTTCTTCTGCCTTTTCCTTCTTTCTTAAAGGGTGGGGATAGGCCTGCTTGGTGCAGCCTATGTTGTGGATTAGTGTTCATGATGGTTGGTCTGTAAGCTCAGAGCCCAACAGAAATGTGACAATGTCGCTAGCGCCCAAGCACTCGCAGCCTTGGAGCAAGGATCTCCCCCTGAAATTTGGCTATCTAGGCTAAGAAAGTAGCCGATGACTGAGACCCTCAGTCGATGCACCCCAAGGGTTCAGCCCATTGCACTGGGTCGATGAGAGGTCTAAGTCCAGCCAGCCCTTGCCTAAATAGCTGTGGTACCTGAATAGTAGGTTGACAGCCCTTGCACTCCTGGGAGCTATACTCCATTGCACAGGGATGGGTGTCAATTCCTCTTTACATCCCCTTAGCCCTTGCACCCAGAGGACTTGTTTCCATTGCACATGGTAGGGTAAGGGAGAATCTTCGGGCTGTAAGCTCTTGATCGCTTATTCCCCCAAGATGGAGTTTGCTTGATCGGGCTTGAGTTCGAATCTTGATTGGTGCTGCGTTTGATAGGCAGTCTTTCACGTCTGCTGATACAGATTAAAGCCTCGCTGTGGTGATACCCGAATTCTGCCTCTCGTGTTTCTCTTCCACGGGTGAAAAGGGGACACAGGAGGCACGCGGAACATATATTCATAGAAGAATTATTAATAATAGCCAGAAACTGGTAACAACCTAGATGTCCCTCAAATAAAGAATATTTAAAGAAAATGTAATACATATATTCAATGTTGTGCTACTCAGATGTTAAAAACAATGACATTTCGAAATTTACAAGAAAATGAATGGATCTACCAAAACACTCATACTGAGTGAGGTAATTCAGACCCAGAATGACAAACATGTTATGTACTCAATTATAAGTGATTACTATAAAGTAGTAGACATAAATCATACTTCAGTCCACTGACCCACAGAGGCTAATTAACAAGGAAGGCTTAAGGGGGTAATGCAAGAATAACCCTTGGAAGAGGAAATAGAATAGATATGCAGACCAGAATGAAAGTAAGTAGGGTTGGGGTTAAGAGGAATCAGATATGAGGAGAGGGGAAAAAATACTCTGAAAAATAACTAAAGTTAGGTGTGGGAAATTTTAGGGGTGAGGTAGAAACCTAGTAAAAAAGAAACTGTGGAATATGAGAGTAAGCCCTGCAGTAACTTCTACTAATGGGAGACTAAGCCTGAAACTGCCATCTTCTGTAACCAGGCAAGGACTCAAGTAAAGGAATTTTTACACCAACTGAGCCACAAATCCTTTGGTTTGAAGTGTTTTCTACATGCATTGTGTTCTCGGAGCACAGCCTAGGAAAATCATTATCAGAGACCAGAGAGATATTGATATCCTAGCAACTGATAGGAGTAAATACAGAATACCACAGGCAAACATTAGGTAGAGCTTGAGGAATCTTGTTTATGAGGAAAAAAGATGGGAAGAACCAGAAGAATCACTTGAACCAGGAAAACAATGCCCACACTATTAATTGTGATATCAACAGACTCATAGGAACTAGAAGAGATCAGGGAGACGTTAGGATTCTAACCTAGGTCCTCTGTATATATGTTATAGCTGAGTATCTTGGTGTTCTTGGAAATACTAACGGTGAGAACAGGGGCTGTTCCTGACTCTTTTGCCTACTTGTGGGACCCTTTCATCCTAGTGGGTTGCCTTATCTAGCCTTGAGGTGATGATATATTCCTGGTTTTATTGTAGCTTGGTATGCTGTGCTTGCTTGATATCCATGGGAGACTTGCTTTTTTCTGAAGGGAGGTGGAGGTAAAAGACTGGAGTTTGGGGGGAGAAAAAACTTGTGGAGATATAATATATGAGAAAAAATAATTATAGATTTCAATTAAATTTGATATGAAATGTCAAAGATTTTCTATATACCTATTTTCCTCCTTATGTCTTTTCATGGCTTGGTAACTTGTTTCTTTTAGTATTGAATGATATGCCATTGTCTGAATGGGGCACAGTTTACTTATATATACATTGGTTAAAGGGAATCTTGAATGCTTTTATGTTCTGCCAATCATGAATACAACAATTATACATTTCCAGTGCAACATTGTTTTGTGGCAAAATACAAAGTATTTTGTTTCTTTCCATAAATACCAAAGCATGATAGAGTTTATGATAACAATATATTTAGCTTTGTTAGAAGCATCCAGTTTTCAGAAAGCGGTATAGCATTAACAGTCCCACAAACAATGAATGCTAATTGCTTTGACCAGTGCCCTTGTCAGAATTGAAATGGGCTTAGTGTTGTAGATTTTGGTCATTATCCTATCTGTGTGTGCTAACCATTGTTGAATTATATGGAACATGTTTTCTCCTTTATAAAATAATTCTATGAGCATTTTTTTTCTATTTGGATTTAGGCATATTTTGTGTGCCATGCAAGTAGGTCAATGTACATCTAAGTAGGTAGTAGCCAGAGCCCAGATTGGGATCAGGTGATTTCTGCTGTTAATCTCCACTTTGGTAGAGTCTCTCACTGGAGCATCTGTACTGGCTAGCTAGCATAGCACTGTGATCTTCCTCTCTTAGCCTACTCTTAACCCAGGGTTACAGATGAAGAGTGATGATCACAAATGTGGCTCCCTGTGCTCTTGGAAGCTATTATGGTTTCTGTTCCTGGATAAGTCAGAGTCATTGTTTATGTTTTAGAGATATTAACTAAACTTGAGACAGGACAAGCGAGCTTTTTCCTTCATTTAAATTTTTTTAATAAATATTTAATCTCAATCTGGGGTTTCTACAACACCTTGATCATGTAGTCCTCAGAAAAAAGATACAAAATTTTTATATTTATGATAACCCTTTAAAACACTAGGGCTGTATAAATATCTATCCTTTAAGCTATTACAATCTACTACAGTATCAATAAACCCACCTTAGAACTTGCCATGTTTCATCTGGGCAGCTCTTAACTCCAATTGTTCAGCCGTCATGGCCATGATTTCATGACTCACCTATTCATGACACCTTCTCCTCTCTCCTTTTTCTTCTTTCATTTTTCTGTGTCTTGCTTCAAACTCTTAAGCCCAGGAACTGAAATATGCCTACCTCTCTTCTGCCCAGATATAGACTGTTCACATCTTTGTTCAACCAACAGTTTTAAATTAAGGAACAGTGTCACTTATCATGACTTGGTGTACATGATGATCTCCTAGACACTGGGGAAACCAAATCTTGGGGGCTAGTATTAGTATTGTACTACATAGCAAAAGACTGAACCCCAACAACAAATCTCAAGAATGCAGATGAGATGGGCCATTGATAAACCATAAATTAAAAAAAAAATAGTGATGCTCTTAGATTGACCATCAGGACATATTCACCAGTGACCCAGCTTTTCTGACTGATGTGTTCATAACACTGAGCTTCAACTTAGAATATTGAAAGATTAGAAGGGAGAAATCCTAGAGGACAAATAGTCATTTGGTTACTACAGCCCTGACGGGCTTATAAGGACCTCAGCAACATCTTTTTGTGAAGAATGACTTGCCAGTTCATCCAGGTCAAGTCACAGTTACAGAAAGTAAAACAACCAGTGACAAATTATTATTGTCATAATCATGCGAATAAAACCCAAAGTTTGCAGTGATATGTTGGATAACTAACACCAATTAGTTTATAAAACCTGTTCATTCACTATTCTATGCTTTGGGATCATTTTTATTACTATAGTTTTTCAAACTGTTTTAGAAAACAAAAGCAATCCACTGTTATGAATAAAAACTAATAGCACTCTTCTTTTTTAACGAACATATAATTTTATTACATGTTGGTTGTTTTTTTTCATTTTCAAATAATCAATTCAGCATGAATGGACATTTATTTGGAACCAACATAAACTGAGGCAAAGTGGATTACTGGTGGAAATTTCTGATCCCAAAACATACATCAAAAAAAAATTATGGTGCTCAGTCTAATCACTATACTCATCTTATTCACACACATTGTCTACTGGTTCAACATAAATTCTGCCACTGCCTTATCTGAAAATACAATTTCAAAAACATAAGAATTTGTATGATGGAAAGATTTAATTTTTTTTCATTTATATATTTATTTTTTTATTGGTTTTATTTATTTATTTTTTTACAGTTCTGTCATTGCTCGCCTCCTGCTCCATCCTCCCACAGTTCCTCATCCCATTTCTCCACCCCCTGTCTTCAAGAGGATGATCAACAATCTCAGTGTCCTCACATCTTTGAAAAAAAAAAAAACAGAAAATAAATAATAAATTTCCAGCCTTCCAATATGTTAAATTAAAATCAAACAACAACAACAACAAAATTTCCAAAACTGAAACTATGGTTTTGTTAAGTTTGTCTCTTTCTATCAAAGAATTAGACACCACTAACAAACCTAATTCATCATGTCTCATATATTCATTTATAATCCCATTTCTACTCCCTCAAGCAATCCTTGCTTTTCACCATACTAGCCAATATATCTTCAGTTTCTGATTACCCTGTATCTGTCCCCATTCTTATCATTATTTTAACCCCATTCTATAGACTGAACCCATCTTCTGTACATTAGACTAGTCCACATGTGTATTAACACTTATAACAAATCTTCAACAGAGAAAGTTAATTGATAACAACTAACCAAGGAGACTGTGATTTGAATTACTGCCGATAACAAATAATGCTTAATACCTAAGCTTCCATGTTAGATGCAATTATATTACTCCCAACAATGGAGATGACTTACCACTTCAAACTCAGTTAAAAGGTATCTTAAATTTGTAAGCATTTTGATTCTGGTGATTTATTTTCCCTATTTTTGCAATGACAAGATCATACTATCTTTTTTCGTTAACATACAAAGAATTAAATCAGAAAAAGTGTTCTCAAATTTCAAATTGGAAATTGGAAGAATGTTTGTGTTAGACAAAGTTTTGTGCCAGGAATATTTTCTTATTTTATACAGAGAGTACAGAAACAAATCTCAGAAGATTTATCTCCTCAACCACTTATACAATAAGGAAGTGAGCACACACAGGATCCCACAGGTCATTAACTGAGTCATAGTTTGGCATCTTAGCAACCTCAGGGCATATTTCTTAGAACTTGAACCTCTTTGATCTTCCATTTTCCAGGATTAATATACAGTACTCCTCTTGACAATTCTCAAAGGGATATAGAATACAGAAAAGAAGGTTAAAAAGACAAACAAAATAGGAAGGAAATAGAGAGTTAGATAAATTGGAGACACTGGAGAAATGAAATAACACAAGGCAGAGTAAGAAAAAAAAATTGAAGACTCCACACTTCCTAAGGGGGAAATACATATATTTCAGTTTTGCACTGAAGTTGAATTCAGTGATTCTTCTTTCATAGCATGTATTGTCTTTCCCTCACAATTTTCACATAAAATATTTCAAAGTGACAAAGCATTCCTTTGGGCAACATTTTATACAGGTGAGTGGCTTTAATATGTAGGCAAGGTTTATCCTTGGAAACATAAGAAGTTGAGAGAAATGTGTTGGAAACCAGATATCCCCTTCATGCATTCTCCAACTGCATGTTTTCATTGCCTTTTGACCCATAGCCTAACAGCCATTATCCTACCTTGGTCTCAAAGCATAACTCACTCGAAATCCTTCAGTAGGTGTGCATTTGGAGTCCTTGAAATTAAATACAAAATGTGAAAAGACTCTGTGTATACAGCAGTGTGTGTGTTGGAACCCCTGTGCAATCCGTACATTACTAAAGCTTCCAGTAAGCTTTAGTAATCACAACTGTGTTCTCATCCACATCACGATTTCCTCAACTTTCCCTGTGCCAGCAACTGAGTAAAGCACAGATACTTAAGCAAACACACAACAATAATAAGCAAACATTTGTAAATGTGAGGCTGTGGAGCTCATGGTGGTATACGCTTGTAATTGCATAATTGGTAACTCAGAGATACCTATATCTCTGGAGATTGCTGGCCAGCCTGTCAAGACTAGTTGATAAGATTCAGGCCAGTATGTGACTTTACCATAAAGGAAAAAGTGTTCGGGCATCCTACTTAGGTTTTTAAGTACTTGTGATAAAACAATAACCTAGACTCAGGTTTTAGAACAGTTTGGTAAAGAGTTTATTTTATCTTATATGTATGGAGTCACAGCAGGAATTCAACACAGGGATCTGGAGGCAGAAGCTGAACCAAATTCCAAGGCTTATTTGCTTGCTCCTCATGGCTTGCTCAGCCTGCTTTCTTTTACTACCCAGGAATAAGAGCTCCCTGGGGTGAACATTCATTGTGAGCTGAGCTTTTACAGATCAATCATTCATGTCCTACACCTTTGTCAACAGTCAATCTTATGGAGGCATTTTCTTAATTGAGATTCTTCTTCTCAAATATCTGTAGCTTGTTTCAAGGTAACAATAATAAAACAAAATAAAATGAATAAAAACGAAAACAATCAAAAAACCCAACTAATCATGAAAGATTGCTGCTGAGCAATACATCTTAACATTGTCCTATGACCTTGATATAAAATGCATATTTGAGCACATACTTTCTAGCCCTCCCCCAAAACATACCACACACAGACATACAAACACACACATACACACACACACACACACACACACACAGAGAGAGAGAGAGAGAGAGAGAGAGAGAGAGAGAGAGAGAGAGAGAATGAATTAAATCTGCTAATGGGTCATTTCATTAGCAATTCAAAGGCATTTTGCTCTTCAGAATTTTATACTATGTTAAGCTATAGCACATGAAAAAGTGTTAATAATAATAACAATAATTCAAAGGCAACATCTCACAATATTCTTGAGAACATTGAAACTACATTTTAAGAATGTTATCATTGACTTAAAAACATATTTTTAATTCTTTGTGAGTATCATAACAATATATTTCGATCTTGTTTATCTAAATTTTTCTAAATCTTCTCAGATCCACCCTATTTCCATACACATTCAACAATATGCCCTCATATTTTTTAAAACCTAATGACTAATTTATACAGTTCATGTGCTGTTTGATTTGGAGATATCTACTGAAGCACATTTGATTAATCAGGGGCCATATTGTCAGTCTTGAGGCTCTCTTTCAGCAGCCATCAAGAAGCTTTAGGAATGAACCTTTGTGATTTTCTCCACTCTCCATGCTTGGATTTAATCTGGTATAAACTTAAAGAAATCTTGTGAATGCTTTGACAATTGATGTGAGTTCCCATATGCAAATGTCTTGTGTCTTGACAACACGTTTTTAGTAGTTATGCACTATTACTGTCTCTTCCAATTTTTGTGTCACTTCATCAAAAATTTAACACTGAGTATGGTACATTTAATGCTGAGAATTCCCTTTATTCTGTACCTTGATCTACTGTGAGCCAAAGTTAATCACTGTGTGTACTGCAAAATAAGCTTTTCAGATAAAGGTTGAGACACACAAGAATCTATGGATATAGTGGTAAGTCCTTAAAAGTTCATGTCCAGTAAGAATAATAATGCTTTTAGGTTTACCAGTGGATCCTTTGTCCTATATACTATGAGTTCTTGTTTCTAAAAATAGTACCAGGTATATGTCCCATCTTGTAGAATGAATGGGTCCTTAATTCAATCATAAAGTGTTTTGTTACTCCTATGATATTTGTGTTACTATTGGACAGATGTATGTTTAATCAGGACAGTCATTACCCGAAATTTCAGCATTCCCATCTGAATAAGGATGATGTTTACTTTTCTTCAGTAGCATGCATAACAAATTTCAATACTATAAATGCAAGTATGGATACAGAATCTAGGTCACTACCAGACTAATTTCTCTGTATTCTGTGACTCAAATATTTGCCATGTAAAGCAATACAGTCTTAACATCAAGTTCTGAGGGGAAACTAAGAACAATGACAATAATCTGTGATACTTGGAAGGGGTGTTTATAGGACCCCATTGGCCTACCACTTCCAAAGAGTTAACCCATTTCTGACATACTTTTTGGTAGTGTATGGAGAATACCAATGAATATAGAAAAGTGATATGGTTCATGGGTGGATGTCTTTAAAGGAAGGACAATATAACCCCATAGTAAAGGAGAATAAAAGGGAATAATGAAATATGGAATATTAGTGCTAACATAGGGTGGAAGATGGGAGGGTAAGATAGAGGTCAGTAGGGGAAGAATAAGTAACATTAAAGCCTTTTTAGAAAAACTAAGCGGAAACTGACTACTGTTGATATATGTTTGTTTGTTTTAGATAAAATTCCTCTATTGATGTTATCTTTATAAAAACATAGTTTTATACAATGTAATCTGAGTGGTTATTATATTTTTCACTTTTCTGTATTAAAATCTTTGAAAAACATGAAGGATTAATTTAGAATGCCCAATCTTTTATGGTTAATAATTTCAGAATATACAGCTTTGTTTATTTAGTGTTATTACTATGTTTTAACAATACAAAGTTTAAAAGTTTCTACCACTAAAAGGAATGACAATCATGGAGATACAAAAATTACATGAGCATTGAGGTATATTTTTGTAAGAAATTTAAATTATAATTATTTTTGTAATAATCTAGGAACTAGCATGCCATATTATGTCATTATTAAAGTAAGATGAATCATTACTTCATTTTATATGTTTCAAAAGTTTCAACTTCTCTCTAGATTTATCTCTCTAATAAAAAATCTCTGAAATTCTCTGAACACAGAATCAGTTTCTGTGCCAGTGGTTGGTTGTGTAAACCATCATGCTTCTTAATTCAGTATAACTGTAAGGTCTTCAGATCTCTCTCTCTCTCTCTCTCTCTCTCTCTCTCTATATATATATATATATATATATATATATATATATGTACATATGCTATGATAAAAAAGACACCAATATTTTCATTGAGATTTTCCAAGATTGATGATCTTTGATAAGCAGAGGGACATCACTATCAGTTCAGGATCACCCAATTGGAATTAACCAAACTGTCAAAAGTATCACATAGAAAAAAAAATCGCATGACTTTTCATCTCAAGAGATATTGGCTAGTTATTACTCTGCTTGTATGTAAAATGCAGTGAATGCTTCATAATGTGAAAGCTCTAAACTGTCAATAAAACAGTTCTATCTGAAACAAATAAACATACACAAATCAACAGTAGTAAAATTCCATTTGGTTTTTCTAAAAAGTCATTTACATTACTCATTATTCCCCTACTGACTATATCCTACCTTTCTGTCTTCCAGCCCATTTTATCATTAATATTCTATATTCAAATACCCCACTTTAACCTGCTTTACTACCATGTTCTATTTCCCTTCCTAAATGGAAGCTAATCTCACTGTGACTCTTAAAAGGTACATAACATTTTCTCTTACATGTTTATGTTTGCCTATGTGTATCAAAATTAATGTATTATATAAAATTCATACATTTACATTTCAGATTAAAAATGTAAATATTTAAAAGTCAGATGTTAACTGTATAAATAGTATTCACAGAAATATATTATGAACAGCATGGCAAGTAAATCTGTACTTGTAGATTAATATTTGACAGAGTTACTGTATACTTTCATGTATATTTTTTTCACGTTAACAGTGTTTCTTAGATAAGGATGTTGACAATTTTTAAAGTTGCTGATGGGCAAAATGTAAGACGTGTTTATTCAGACTTGCTAACCAGGGAACAATTTTTGGTGACTGCTCCTAATCTTCCAAGCCATTTGATACTTATTCTTTTCATGAAGGCAAGCACACAACCACTTTAAAACAAAAGTTTTATTTTGTAAGTTCTCAAGACATTGGTATCACAAGCTTGCTTTGCTCCCATATGGATCCAGAATACCAAGGAAAAACTACTTCTTCCTGTAAGCAGGAGAGCAGCTACCCTCTAATCAACAATACTTGACCTAGTTTACAATATTCTTCAGAGTCTTTATCAAGACATTTGCCAGGAAGCAACCCAGCACCAGGTACTGAGTAAAGGAACAATGGATAGAGTCTGCAGATTTTAGGGGCAAAACTTAGTTTTATGAAGGCTAACATTGCTTTTTACTTTCCTTAACTCTTTGCTCTTCTAAGGCTAAACACCACTGGTTTCTGGTAATTAACTTCTGTTCTGCCAAGAGGAATTAAGTAAAGGATTAATCAATGTAATTTTTCTCTTTTATTTGGGACCCTCTCAACGGCCAGGTAAGAGGCTTGGAGCTCACTAACTTTTTGTGAAAGAGAGAATGGAGAAAGGAAAGAAAAAGAAAAAGGGTCTTTAACAGAGATCACATGCACACCTGATGAAGCAGAAATGGCTACAGCAAATTTTACTCTTGCTTTCAGCTTGTTATAGATTTAGACTAAAGGTTCTTTCTGTAAGAAACACTTACCTCATACATAAAATGTTACATTAAAGGGAATTGGAGAAGGATGTCAATATTAAGTTAAAAGCAGAAATTCATTCTATAAACTCATTATAAGTTCAAACCAATAGTTTCACATAACCTCACTTCATCATAATACACACTTGTGGCTTCGTACTTACACCTGACCTAGAATGAATGATTTTTTTTTCTTGATGACACATTCACCTCCAAGTCTATTTGTTTCTTTAGTGTAATAATGAGAGCTCATTGCATTCTTTATTATACAACCTTCAGTTACTATTCTATAAGTTGTGGACACATTCTACTCTTGGTTCTGAACATTATTACATCTTTCTGACAAACCAAGTAAAACCATTTCCTAAAACTTCCCTAAAATTATTTGAATCAAATCAGGAAGTATATAAAGTCATTAATTCATTTAAACAGCAGGACTTCATGAAAGTTCATCATCATTTTGATCTTCAGGGAATTTGTTCAATAGAAGGCCCAGAAATCATTAGGCTATGTAATAGTGACAGGAAAGGAATAGCAGCAGCCAGAAGCTATCCTGGGACTAAGTCTCTGAGGACCCTGCATTCTTAGAGCTTACCCACTGCAGGTCATGTGAAATGGTGGTCCATCTCTAGAAAACTTACTTGCACAACTTTAACTTTTCGAGATGACTTTTTATAGTCATTGCATTCTGTAACTGGTCATTCTGCTTGAGTAGAGACAGAGAGAAAGAAAGGAGCGTTTCAGTCTGTAGTTTCTTTTTCTTAGGAATTCTATATTTTTGCATGGAAACAGTGTTTAATAGGATTTGAAACATGCTAAATTGTATCTGAATATATATGTATATATACATATATATATATGTACATATATATACATACACACACACATATATATATCCTCTTTTTGTCTCTCTCTGTCTCTCATGTGTGTACATGTGTGTGTGTGTAGAGTTTAAAGAGGAACATGTAATTCAATCTTTCACTAAATTTCTTTTAAGTGAAATTTACTTATTTAATCATAAACATGCAATTTTATTTGGAAACTTACCAAGAATAAAGTGGTAAAATTCTTCTAGCATTCTAGAACAAAAGAATTTTGCGAATATTATTGTTACACACATAGCCTTAAGTTGTTTTTTTCAATGAAAATTTTTTCTAGACATTTTTATTTAAAATCTTGAAAACACACAGAATAAAAAGAAAATAGAATGATGACCTCCAGTTCCAGTTCTAGTCATCTGTAAAAAGTTACTTAAAATTTGTGTGCAGTTATATCAAATATATTATATTGAGAAACACAATTACTTGACAATCAATATGTACTCTGATAAATGAAGATGTGGAAATTCTAAGCATCTGAATATTGTTTTAATTACTAGTTAAGTTTATCTTTCACCAGTAGAAAATTTATAAGAACACTAAGTTTATGAGTAATAGTGCCTTTGTAAGTACTAAAGGGAGTCTTCCTTTGAGATTTAGTTTTCCTTTGAATCATGCCATAGTACCATGGATATTGGTGATACTGAATCACCTAAGTAATCTGTGGCTACAATCCCTTATTTTTATAGAGAGATCTCAATGAATATTTTGATGAGTTGAATCTAGTCACTATTACTGACTTATTTAACTTTGAGAATTCATGGGTAATCAAAAATCCCTTTAATTTTATTTAATTAATTCATTCACTACATTATTATAAACTAAATTGCAAATAATTATTTAATAACAAAGCATTAAAGAGGAACATGTAATTCAATCTTTCACTAAATTTCTTTTAAGTGAAATTTACTTATTTAATCATAAACATGCAATCCTAAAGAAAACCAATGAAATGCTACTTAAGTTCATTATCACCTACAATCAAATTTCTAAAGTTTCAAGACTATTCAAATAGAAATAAAATGGTTTAATGACATCTTTGAAACATTTATATCATAAATGTCTGGTGCTAAAACTAAAATTATATATTCACATGGACTTTGTGTATGTATTTAAACTGATAATCAGAATATTCATCTCACCAATGCATGATTTTTGTTTGACTTAAATTCTCAGTGAATTCTGAACATCTGGATGACAGATCTGTACCATGTACCATTTTTTGGAAAGAAATATAATACCATTAATGATAGAGTCATTTCCATAGATTTAACTTCAACATGTCATCCTTAAAACATGACATCATGTCACTAATAAATTATATTTTTATGAAAAAAAGGGACATTTAACAGCTATATAATGAAATTTCTTCTTATTTTATGTACCATGTAATGCTTAATTATTGTATTGTAGAATTTATTTTGTTATCTTTTGTTAGTCCTTTGGACGTTTTATATAAAATGTGCTTAATTTATGTTAATTTCCTTCTCTCAATTCTTTCCATATTCATCTCCAATTCCATATTCATCCAATTTTGGGTCCTTTTATTTTCTGAATTCTCCAAGAGCAATTTCTTATACTCATTTCCTTTTTTTTGGTTTTGTTTTGTTTTTGATGTTTAGTATCCTACTCTTCTCCAGTGATCACCTAGCCAAAACCAATAATATTAGATTTCTCAGTTATCAGTTATCAGTTGCCAATAGCTTCATGATTTACAGTGGAACTTTTGCTCAATTCCTCTTTCCTCAATGAGATTTAGTTAGATTTAGGATTGTAAAGGCTTTATGCATGAGATATTAAGTGATGGACGTTTATATGTTCAGTTTCTCTATAGGGTCCCTTCCCTTTTTGTCAAACATTGCCTCTGTTATGATCACTGTCTCTGTCTTATGCTTTTTTCAGTTAGCACAAGGCAATGGTAGTTTTTCATTACTGTCCTGTATAATATGCTTCCATTAAGTATGAACATTCAATGGTCTCTTATTCTCTTCACCTTGCTCAGTTATAGGTCTCTATGTTAATCAGTGTTAATCACATATACTGTAAAATAAGTTTCTAAGATGAGACTTGATAGACATATTTTTCTGTGAACATAATATAAGGAATTGTGAATAGGTGTTATACTACATCCATTTAAGAATGTAATGGTACTATATTCTTCTCCAGGGCATATGAATTGTTTACGCATAGTTTCTCAACCCAGTGATGGTGTCAAATATGAGTTGTTTCTTGGGGAGTGGGATTAACCTTGATTACTTCAAGAATGTTTACTCCACTATTGTGACAATGACATGTCTTCCCTGGCCAGGCATTATTGTAACTTCAAGGGTTCATAGTTAAGTATTATAAGTGACTACTTTCTCTTTTGGTAACTTACATAGCATCTTCCAGTGCTATGAAAGCTAGCCAGTAAAGATGACACCTCTAGGTTAATACCAGCTACATTTCTTTATGTCTATGATTCTAGCTTCTGGAGTTGTAAACAATATGATCTGGCCATCAATTTTTAGAGAATAACTTGAGTGATGAGAATACATTGAATTATTTTAACCTTACAGATTATTTGTGGCTAAGCACTCCAAATTTAGGAATTCATTCCTATCACTGGAATTTTTATTTGTTAGCTTCTGATGTCTAATGTGATCATTGTTGATCCGGTATAAAATAATTCAACCTCACCTCTTATTTATATTGGTCATGATGCAATTAACTAATGACAACAGACCTATTTATCATTGTCACAAAAATTGACTTAGTGTATTTAATTTTTTCATAATGTTGCTATTATTTCTCTTTGTTGTTATTCTTTCTCCTTTTATTCTAAGATCAATGGAATTAGCATAAAGAATTCTGTATTTATTCTGAAATTATATGGTGAAACACACATATATTTATGTATACCACATTATTACAATGCTGTATAAGTCAGAAAAGCCCACTGGAAATTTCTGCTACTGGAGTTTCAGACTGTATTGTGCTTCCATGTGGAAGTTAGGAAGCTAATCTGGGTTATCTATACAACCCAGTTTTAAGTGCACACTAAAGCTGAGGTATCCTATAGCTCATTGCTTTTTTTGTTAATGTTGTATTATTTATTTATTTATTTATTTATTTATTTATTTTTATTGGCTATTTTATTTATTTACATTTTAGATGTCATCCCCTCTGCCCATTTCCCCTTCCTACCAAACCGCTATCCCATCCCCCCTCCTCCTTTTTGCTTTTATACCATTTTAATTACATGCAAGTATTAAGGTCAGTTCTAGGTTGAGGAACTAGCAATACAATAAATGCAAATAGACAAAGAATAAGCAAGACAATAAGCACAAATAGTCAAAGAACAAGCAAGGCAATAACCAAAAGTCCCATGATCACTCTTGTGATCACTATCTCTAAGGGCTTATCAGGATGGCCAAAATATCTGAGCCTACTTCCCTGACCTAGCCTACTTTCATGTCTGAAGCCTACTTCCTTGTTCTAGCCTAAGATTTAGATTCCTGACTAAAATTACTTCTTTGTTCTAGCATAATATCATATTTCTGCCTAAAGCCCACTTCCTTGTCCTAGGACAATGTCAGATTCTTGCCAAACAGCCCCCAAAGCTCTCTGCCTCTCCCCCTTTTTTATTTCATTAACAAAATTGAGCCAGTCTTTGGTCCTTCTGACAAGAATGCCTTTCTTACCTGTCAAGGAATATGCATTATCAAAAGCAATGCACTTATGTCTTAGGTTGGTAAGGCTCTATGCAGAACCTTACCCATCCTTGGCTAGCCAGCCTGTTAATTTAATAACTCGGTTTGGGGGTCCATTTTCAGGTTCAAGACATATACTTTGGCTGCCAACATGTTGATATTTTTAAAGACAAGCTTTAACATGATGGGCAAGAATAAAAGTATTCCCAGGACAAAAAGGGCTAGCATGATCAAGCTGTATATGTCATTCTTGAAGCTTGACCAAATTAGAGATACTGACCTCAGGCCATGGTTAATTTTATCTGCACTATCTACTGCATCAACACTCAGCAAAGCAGAATTTTTGAAATTTGTAAGCTCACTATGTTAAGCTGAAACATCCAGAGAAGTATTAGAATTATGCCAAATACACTGCAAGTGTCATTAAACTTTGTTCTTATTATAATGACTACCAGTGTAAATTTTTCAACTAATATGAATACAATGATATTTGGCATGACACTTGAGATGGCTTTTTACCCTTAAATTCTGAACCTCCTTCTGATAATTTCAATAGGATAAAGAGGATTAATCCATTCTTCCAAATGCCTATCTAAATCCTCTTGTATACTCAACACATTAGTAACATTTTTTTGCTAAATGATTAACAAAAGTAGCTGTCTTAACTTCTTGTATCAAAGCAATTGCAGAAGTTGGTGTTAGCAATTAATGTAATTAAAGCTGTTACACCAGCAGTAATCAATCCCACTACCCCTTTGCTTCTGCTTAAAGCCTGACTCATTTCTTCTAGTACTTGCAGGCTATTTTTAGAATACCAAGGTTCTGTGATACTCGGGGCAGGCACTAAAACAAAAGCTGGTTGATAGACCTCCATAACTGACGTGTCAGATTTCAAAACATTAACACAATTAGAAGGTGTACAATCAATGCAACTTACATTAAATACTGTAGAAGAAACAAAAGTAATTTTAACTCAACAATTAAAAGAGCTTTAACACATGCATTAAAGCCTGTTTGAAATACAGATCCAGCCCCAACTTTATCTCTTGCTAACATAACATCATAGAGAACTGCAGCTAACTTCCAAATATGTCTCTGATAATGTCCAGAACCAGAATTTCTAATGAAGACTATTTCCAATATTGGATTGATTTCTAAACCAGTCCATGGTTGAGTCCGAATAACTGGTAACATTTAAGAACAATACTAGTGTCATTATAACTTTGCTTTTTGATTCTCTGTTCTACAAGGTCTAAAAACTTGAGGAAAAGGAGCTTGTCCCATCAGAGGTCTAGGTAAGCAATGGTGGGTTAGTAACATATGTCCAATACAGTTTCAAGTCATCATTGTCAGGGCTCTCAGCAAGCTCACAGGTCAGTATCATTTTTTGTCCTGGCATCAGCATGTCTCACCTGTAGCTCTGGCAGCCACCAAGCTTCTTCAGCATTCTATACTCCTGGGTGTGTTAGAGCTCCTGGGAGTTCAACCTCCTCTGGGTTTTGGGGGATTGGGTACAGAGCTGATGCCCTAGCAGTTCATTGTATCTTTGTTGTTGTTGTTTTATTTTTCTTACTTTTTAATATTGGATATTTTATTTATTTACATGTCAAATGTTATAGCCTTTCCAGGTTTCCCCTCCGGATAACCCTATCACATCACCCCTCTCCCTGCTTTTATGAGGGTACTCCCTTAACCACTTACTCACTCCCACCTGATCCTGGCATTCCCCTATAATGGGAAATAGAGCCTTCATAGGACCAAGGACATTCTCTGCTATATATGCAGCTGGAGCCATGGGTCACGTCATTTGTATTCTTTGGCTGGTGGTTTAGTCCCTAAAAGATCTGGAGGATCTGGTTGCTTAATATTATAGTTCTTCCTATGGGGTTACAAACACCTTTAGTTGCTTCTGTCCTTCCCCTAATTCCTCTATTGTGGTCCCGTGCTCAGTCCAACTGTTGACTGCAAGCATCCATCTCTGTATTTGTCAGGCTCTGGCAGAGTCTCTCAGGAGACAACTATATCAGGCTCCTACCAGTAGGTACTTCTTGGCATCCACAATAGTGTCTGGATTTGATGTCTGTATATGGCATTGATCCCCAGGTGGGGCAGTCTCTGGATGGCCTTTTCTTCAGTCTCTGTTCCACACTTCTTTTTCCTCATATTTCCTTTAGATGGGAGCAATTCTGGATTAAAAATATGGAGATGAGTGGTGACCCCAGGCTCCAACCTGGGGCCTTGCTTAACTTCTGGATATAGTCTCTACAGGTTCTCCTTCCCTTTGTTGGGCATTTCAGCTAATCTCATCCCCATTGGGTCCTGGGAGACTCTTGCTTTCCTGGCATCTGGAAACTGCTAGGGGCTACTCCAAGTTTCCCATCCCCAATTGCTACACTCCTCTGTTCAAATTCTTGACCTCTATATACCATCCACACCTCCTCTCATACGTGATCTTGCACCTCCCCCCTTTTCCACCTCCTGTCTTCCTCCAAAGTCCCTGTCACCTTTCTTGAGTATTTTGTTCCCTTTTCTAAGAAGGACTAAAGTATCCACACTTTGATTTTTCTTCTTCTTGAGCTTCATATGGTTTGTGAATTGTGTCTTACATATTCCGAACTTTTGGGCTAGTATCCACTTGTCAGTGAGTGCATACAATTTGTGTTCTTTTGTGACTGGGTTAACTCACTTAGGATGATAATTTCCAGTTCCATCCAGTTTCCTAAGAATTTCATGAATTCATTGTTTTTAATAGCTGAGAAGTACTCCATTGTGTAAATGTACCACATTTTCTGTATCCATTCTTCCTCTGAAGGACATCTGGGTTCTTTCCAGCTTCTGGCTATTATAAATAAGGCTGCTCTAAACATAATGGAACATGTGCCCTTGTTATATATTGGAACATCTTTTGGGTATATGCCCAGGATTGGTATAGCTAGATCCTCAGGTAGTACTATGTCCAATTTTCTAAGGAACTGCCAGGCTGATTTCCAGAATGGTTGTAGCAGCTTGTAATCCCACCAATAATGAAGGAATATTTCTCTTTCTCCACATCTTCACAAGCACCTTCTGTCACCCGAGATTTTGAACTTAGTCATTCTGACTGGTGTGAGTTGGAATCCCAGGGTTGTTTTGATTTGCCTTTCTCTGATGACTAAGGATTTTGAACATTTCTTTAGGTACTTCCCAGCCATTCAATATTCCTCAGTTGAGAATTCCTATTTTTATTTTAACAGGAAGGGTGATATATAGGAGGAGCTAAGGTGGGAGGAGTACTGAGAGGAAGAGAAGGAGTAAGAAGAGGAGGAGAAGAAGGAGAGGAGAAGCTAGGTCATGAAAGAGAGAAAGAGGGGGGAGACAGGGAGGCAGATGTTCATGTATCTCCACCAGTCAAAGATAGTTGATATATCTAGGTTGGGTAGTGGGTTGCACCTCTGATTGAGCAATACCAAACTTATAAAGCCTATGATTAACATTTTTAAAAAAATGTATAAATGCAAATAGGAAAAGGGGTCATGGGATAGGGGTTTTCTAAGGGGGGGGATGGGGAAAGGGGATGGCATCTAAAGTGTAAATAAAATATCTAATAAAAAAAGGAAAAAAAAGAATTCCTATTTTTGTTCTGTACTCCATTTTTAGTAGGGTTATTTGGTTCGTGTGTGTGTGTGTGTGTATGTGTGTGTGTGTGTGTGTAGTGAATAAATAAAGAAAACTTTTTTTTAAGTTTGCAGAACTAGGATACAACTCTCACAAGATAGATTCATATTAAAACAAATACAGATAAATAAAAAGAATCGGGTTAATGACACTAGCACATTGACATTTCTCAATAAATTTTAGATGGTATATTGTTCTGTCCTTAATGCTGTTTAGTCTTGTCCATTTGTATAATGAAAAATGAACTCTAACTGGAATATAACAGGTGACTCATTGATGGTTTCATTGCTCTGCTTTCTAGAGCATTACCAAAGTATTAGAAGTATATCAGAGCTTTTATTAAAAAAAAAAAAAAAAAAAAGACACATTATAGTATCCTTTCTGTGGTGGATTCAGTACAAGTCTTCAGTCTGCCAAGGAGCAAGCAGCATACTTTCTCTATTGCTTAAGCCCCCAGCACAGCAAATTTGTAATGCAAGAAAAATCACTGCAAATCAAGAGAACTGGCTGCCTTCCAAGTCTTCAAATTTACTCCTTTGGCTGTATCATTTATGGAAATGGATTCTCTTTTTTATGTCAGGGTGGGGTTAGGATTGTATCCATGGGAATAGCATAGGAGAACTTAAGAAAGGCAGAACAATTTCATTTACATGAAAAAGTTCAAGGTAAGCCACATTTTCCATCCAAATGTCAAGTAATTCATTAATTCTGTTCAATACTTTGTATATTGTCAGTATCAAACCATGGTTTTTGAACATGAATACAATTTTTTCCAATATATCACAATATTCTTACATTAAAGTTATTTTGTTTACCATTTTATTTCTACTGTTTGAGTCTAATGCTTGTTAATAATGAGTCTCTGTCTCTTTCTCTCAGTCTCTCTGTCTCTTTTTTCTTTTTTTGTCTCTCTCTCTCTCTCTCTCTCTCTCTCTCTCTCTCTCTCTCTCTCTCTCCCCCATATGGTTTTCTGATGCACATAGTTTTATTTTGAAGCCCATATGATAAAAATTAACATTAATGCAGAGGACACATCCAATGTTCATTGAGTTCACTCAAGCTTGGCATGGTAGAAGTCTGTGTAATTCCTGCTTCTAAATATCTCCTACATTTTTCCCTATATCTTGGATGGTGAACACAGAGTAGCTGTGTCTACTCAGCTGCCTGCAGTTCTTATTCTTAGTTGCTATATGTGTATCCTACTTGTAGAAGTAATAGGATGTGAATAATAAGGAAGCAAAGTTAGAGTTCTCAAAATATCCAGATCCAATGTATGTTGGTAGCCGACTTTACTAGAAAGTGGCTAGATCAACTTTGCAGCCATCTGGAACCATATACCCTGATGAAAGACTTGGTTTTCAAAAGCCTATAACAGCTAAAGCACACTCTGATAAATATACTGTTTATCCCACATAGCTTGTTTTGCTGTTTAGTGACCTCAGCTGTATGGTGCACTTGGCATGAGTTCATGGGCTCCTGGCAGGGTTTATAAGCTGCACCCAGGAAGGGATTGGGGGCTTGCCATCTTGACTACCAACGGCTAAGCATTCTGAGTAAACTGCGGTGAGAAGGAACCGGTTGTTCCGTGTCTTAATTCCTGCTGGTCAGGGTTGGCGCAGCACAAATGTACATAGATAATATGTAGTAAATCCTGGCTTTTGAGGTCAGAGAAGTCACAAAATCATTGCCTCTACAACAAATCTAAAGTTACCTTAACTATCCCATACCAGATTCAATAGTGAGGTTTTCAACAACTGAATATTAGTTAACATTTAAAGTAACCAAGGGAAACAATAAAGAAAGAATCAAGCAAAAAACAATTACTTATTTAACATGTTCATGTCAGAAAACTTTATGCAAAAATAACTGTAGATGGACAAATCCAAATTTAAAAAATACTATTAAAATAAAAAGTCTATTAAGTTTACTTCTCCAAAAATTACTAATTCTATAATAGTGACTACCAATGAAATAGTCCAAGTTCTAGAAAAAGATTATTTTTTCATTTTTATTGGATATTTTATTTACACTTCAAATGCCATCCCCTTTCCCCATTCCCCCCTTAGAAAACCCCTATCCCATGACCCCTTTTCCTTTCTGCACTTATACATTTTTTTAAAAAATGTTAACCAAAGGCTTTATAAGTTTGGTAATGCTCAATCAGAGGTGTAACCCACTACCCAACCTAGATATATCAACTATCTTTGACTGGTGGAGATACATGAACATCTGCCTCCCTGTCTCCCCCCCTCTTTCTCTCTTTCATGACCTAGCTTCTCCTCTCCTTCTTCTCCTCCTCTCCTTACTCCTTCTCTTCCTCTCAGTACTCCTCCCACCTTAGTTCCTCCTACATATCACCCTTCCTGTTAAAATGAAACTTTTCTCTCAAAATACAATTAGAGCATAATTATGACAATTTGTACTAGTGAGGTACAAGATAGTCCTAATACCCAGTCCATCATTTTGTTGACTAACCAGCACCTCTGTCATCTATCCTAACTAAAACACTTAGTTCTGAACTTGGCTTTTAGAAAAAGAATTTAAAATGGTGATAAATACACTCAAAGATATCAATGAAAAAATGAATAACTTTTAATGAATCTAAAGAGGATATGAATAGTGACCTGACAGAATGATAAGAAAAGATGACAGGCCGGGTGGTGGTGGCGCACGCCTTTAATCCCAGCACTTGGGAGGCAGAGACAGGCAGATTTCTGAGTTCGAGGCCAGCCTGGTCTACAGAGTGAGTTCCAGGACAGCCAGAGATACACAGAGAAACCCTGTCTCGAAAAACCAAAAAAAAAAAAAAAAAGAAAGAAAGAAAGAAAGAAAAGATGACAGAAGACAGATGAAATAAAGAAGACATTTCAAGGTATGAAAATGTAATTTAACAAAAAAAATAAAATTAAAATTGAAGAAAATCCACCTTAAAATGGCTTCAATAATCAAAAGTTCAATGAAAAACAATAACGTAATGTGGAAAACAGTATTGGAGTCTTATGTAAAGAGTAGAAAAGTTATATCACTAGGCTAAACTCAAATATATATATATATATGTATATATACACAACTGTATATATACATATATATACGCATACATGTTATACCTATATACATATATGTAAAATATCATATCATATTATATGAGAGACAACAGGAAATTTTTTATTTATGCATTATGGGCATAAAAGTAGGATAATATTTGCATGACTGTTTTTTGGAAACAGTATATAATAAGATCCTAAAAGTCCCGAATTTATAGAAAGATGCGCAACCAGGCACAATAAACATCAAGTACTCAAGACTATAAAAAAACCAAAAAAAAAAAATCATATAAAATAAAAACAAAATACCAAGAAACTGTATTAAAAGTGTCCAAAAAAGACAAGGTCACATACAATGTCAGACTATTTAGAATTAAATTTTGTCAATGGGAAGTCTCAAAAGCAGAAGGTTACACACACATAAAAATGCATTTCAAGTTCTGAAAGATCACAGTTGTCAACCCAAGCTAGAATATTCAGAAAAACTACCTGTCATAATAGAAGGAAAAGATCAAATTTATAGTGACAAAAACTGGCCAAAACAATCCATGTCAACTAAGCCTTCAGAAGATCCAAAAAAAAATCTTTTGAACTGAAAAGCATACTAAAAGATATCCAACATGCAGCAGGGTGGTGGAGCAGGTTGGATGCTAAATGAGTAGCTGAGACATTATCAGCCAGTACAATAGTACACACACACACACACACACACACACACACACACACACACACACATGACTATGTGGTATGGCTCTTTTATTTACTAGGAAAGCCTATTTCTCCCATATGCAACATTCCTAGTTTCCTCTATGTATTTTTAGTAGAGCTGAGGTATCCAGAGCTTTACTTTTTCATGTTAGCATGTCTAAAATTGTTGTTCCTTTAACTTATTTTGTGGCAACTATATATGTAAAATATTATGAGTATAACTTCAGATAATACCTAAACATATAGGAATATAGAAAAAAATTAATAAAAAGAAATACAATGAATTTTCAAAAATGGGCCAGGAAATGTATATAGGAATGTTTGCAGAAAGAAAAGGAAGAAGAAAGTCATTTTGAGTATAGTTTTAAAAATTAAAGAACTAGGAACAAACTAATATATTTGTTTAAATAGAAGAAGACTAAGAAACACAAGAACTACAAATTCAATCCAATGATAGTAGCTACTACACATCTTATACTAATACCAGTAATGATGAATATCTGTGTACTCAATTCCCTAATCAAAAGATTCAGACAAGTAGATTATATTAGGAAATAGTAATCCTGTTTTTCGTGCCTCTGAGAAATGTACCAATAGCCAAAGTTTGATCTTCTACATCCTTAGAGTATAGAAAATGTAGAAACTTGTAGAGAGTAAACAAATATGGAATAATGAGTAAGTCAATAAAGAAATTAAAGAAAAAGTAAAAGTCTCTAGACTTAAATCTCTCTACAGTGTATGGGATAAAATTAAGATAGTCACATTGTGAATATTTATATCCATAAGTTCATATATCTCATAATTGGAGCTATCTCAAATCAATAACTTAATGCTTTGTCCAAGTACTTGGTTAAACAAGAACAAATCAAAATTAGCATTGTTTTCTATATCACAGTGATGAATATTTAGTAATTATTGAAATACTTCTATACAAAATATTTCAAAATATGAAAATCCCTTTCAATAAGTCTAACCAAGAAGTGAAAAACCTGTAGAATTATACACAAATCACTGAAGAAAAATATAAAGGCATTACAAGAAGGAAATAGTACAGATGTTCATGTAATGAAGATTAACAGTAAAAGTAGTCCTTCAGAGAAAAGAAAATTACAAGTTTAAGGCAATCTCAGCCAAAACTGCAACTTTATTCTTCACAGCAACACAAACAAAAACAATCAAACAAACAAACACCAATAATACCAACCTGTGTTTACTCAAAATATCATACATAGATGAAGTAATCCAAATAAGAAGAATCCTGTTGTAGTTATGACAAAACTGGGTTTCAAGTCATATTACAAAGTCATACTAATAAAAAAAATGGAGCTGGCACAAAAATAAACAAAGTAATCAATGTAAAGGAATATAAGATACAGATATAAACTTACAGAACTACACTTTTTTCTTTCTGTGGTACAAAAATACCCATTAAAGAAAAAACATTGTCTACTAAATGGTGTTAATAAAAACTGGACAGCCATAGGTAGAAGAATGAAATTAACCACATCTTTTTCATCTTGTAAACAACTCACTTGAAAGTGATGAAGGACCTCAAAATAAAACCTGAAATTATCAATATACCTGCAAAAAAGAAAAAAAAAACAATAAGGATTACAATGAAAGATGCAGACATAGTTAAACAATTTATAATATATAATCTGTCCCTATAAATAAGGATCACAATTGATAAATATAATTTTCAAAGTTAATGCATTTTTATGTAGCAAAAGAAGTTCTCAATTTAATGAAGCACCATACAAAAGAATAATTTTGAAAATTATACTACTAAATTAAATTATATCTAGGATAAAAATATTTCAAAATGTGTAAACAACAAAAATTAAACAAACCAATAATAATGGGTGCTGAAAATAAGTGACCATTAAGTAATGATTTTTAATAATCATCTTTTTAAATTTCCCAAACAAGTTGTAGGAAGCATAACAGAAGAGCAGAATTAATTTAAGCACTGGAAGGCAGAAAGAATGGATGTAAAATATTTTATTAAGGACATGAACACCCATTTTCAAACATGATATGACAGCACCTGGAGTTACTTGCTCCATAATTGAATTAGGCCAGGCTTACCAATTGTTCATTCTGGATCATAGAGGGATTCATGGACTCTACGTTTTCTTGTTAAACTATTGGATACAGATGAATTTTGAAGAGAAACAATTATCTTCATGTATGTTTCAAAGACTGAGCCTACCAGACTCCAGTGGACGTGTCAAGCCCAAAGTAACATAAACAACTTGGGTTAAAATATGTGGGTCACCAAAAAAAAAATGTCATAAATATGGGGAAATTACTTCATGCATTAAATTTTCAAAGAACAAATTTAATCCTTAAAACATGTTAGAAATAATTTAAGAGTATAGGTTAAAATAAATTTAATAATAACAATTTGATACTTTTAATGCTATGCTTTTTAAAACTTATTGTATATATTCATGATATATATGTGTGTCACATATATATGTGTGTGTGTGCAGATCATATATATATACCAGAAGTTTATAGTAAACATTCTACGTGAAATAAGAGGAAATTTGCTGTCTCTTATCTCCAATATGAAATGAATCATGAAACTCTATTTAGACTACTTTCAGCTGCTCTCTTTCCTTCCTTCTCAAAGTCTCCTAGTTCAACTCATCATCATTTTTACCTGAATTAGATAGTAAACTCCTAATCAGTCTGCCCACATTAGCTATTCCATATCCACAATTCATCTGTTCTCTATGCAACTTCCCAAATTATGTTTTAAACATTTATGTGTGATCATAGAACATATTTGCTTTGAACATATGGAAATATTTCCCATAAGCTTAAAGAACAGCTTTATCACAATCTACAAGCTCTTGCATAATTCTGTTCTGCCTTTTAGCTTTAGTTCAACACTGTGATACTCTTCCAACTATATTTCTTTCCCACTACTCTGGCTTCCTACTTCTCTAATGTTTAATATTTCTATTCAATCTTTGAAGTGCTAAGTTCCCTAACTAGTAATGTTTTGATGCTGCTACTCCAATCAGCAAATCTCAAGCAATGTTTATTTCTAGATATATTTTTACTTTTTGGAAATTTTGAGACTGTTCACTGAATCAAAGCACTTTACACACTAAATCCAAGATATGCTAAGCCATACTCCAAATTCTAAAATATCATTTTCATGTCTAAAAATGGGTAAGGCATTTCCTTGTGCATTGTAATTTGATATTAATGTTTGATATATTTACACAATTATTTTATAATTATTGAGAATCACTAGAAAATCATGAACATGAATCTTGAACATGAACATGTGTGTGTGTGTGAGAGCCTGTGTCTTTGTCTATTTGACTGTGTGTGTATATATACCTAAATATAGATTATAAATACAGATTAATCTTTTCAATTATTCTATCATCAACATCTAATGTGCTTTTACTCATGTAATGAAGAAACATTTGTTGAATAAGAAAGTAATTTTAACTGTATAAAACTAAATTGTAAAAAGAAGAACAAATAATATATCATGAAGAATAAAATTTGAACACATATAAGTTTACATATGCGTTTAGTAGGCTCTGATATAAAGTAGATTCATGCTGGCATGTATGCTAATATTTGGTTCTGATATGTTTGAAAGGGGTTAAAGAAGATCCTTTGCTTTTTTGATAAGAATTTTATTCTAAAGAGTAAGTCAAAACAACAAATATTTAGTAACTTATGTGTTTTAATACAAAGGTTTCTACTATATTGTAAAGTAGTGAGAGATGACCCTATTTTGGAAAGAGCAGAGAAGTACACAGCTAGATTAGGAAATGCAATGTTATACATATGCTTTTAAGTCAGAACTGAGATCTGATTTTTTCACAGTTATTTACACAATATTCATTGATCTCAAATACAGCACAATAAGTACACAATTGAAGGAAATAGATAAGCAAAAATTGCAAAATAAAAAAATAAAAACTATGGCCCTAAATGAATGACTTCTTTGCTATTTTCTCTCTGGCAATCAATAATCAATTAGGGCATATTTATGTCTCATTTTTATGTCTTTCATACCATTGCTGACTTATGAACTTCTGGGTACAACCAATATAAATTTGGTTGCCAAAATGTATTAGCATCAGCCTGGGACCCTCTCTCCCTCCCACCCCTTGTGATTGCATTCTTCTCCCTCCCAAGTGGGACTGAGGTGATCTTACTTGGGCCCTTCAGCTTGTTGGCCTTTCTGAGTTCTGAGGACTGTATCTTGGTTATTCTGTATTTTTTTTTTTTTTTTGCTAAAGCCACTTATTATTGAGTACATACCATGAATCTGAATTTTCCAAATTCCATACCTGCTCCCCCCTTTTCCCCCTGTCTCCAGGAGGGTTCCAGTCTTCCCACCCACCCCTGTCCCTTTTCTATCCTGGGACCCTCTCTCCCTCCCACCCCTTGTGATTGCATTCTTCTCCCTCCCAAGTGGGACTGAGGTGATCTTACTTGGGCCCTTCAGCTTGTTGACCTTTCTGAGTTCTGAGGACTATATCTTGGTTATTCTGTATTTTTTTTTTTTTTTTTTTGCTAAAGCCACTTATTATTGAGTACATACCATGTATATATTTTTGGGTCTGAATTATCTCACTTAGGATGATATTTTCTAGGTCCAACCATTTGCCTGCAAAACTCAGGATATTTTTATTCTTAATAGCTATAGTGGAATATAATAGTATTCCACTGTGTAAATGAACCACATTTTCTGTATCCACTCTTCTGTCATTGGACATTTGGGTTGTTTCCAGCTTCTGGCTATCATTATCACAGCCATTATGAACATAGTGGAACATGTGCCCCTGTGCCATGTTGGGATATCTTTTGTGTATATTCCCAAGAGTGGTGTTGCTGGGTTTTCAGGTAGATCTCTCTCCAATTTTCTGAGGAACCTCCAGATTGAGTTCCAAAGTGGTTGTACCAGTTTGCAATCCCATTGCTGGTGGGATTGCAAGCTGGTGATGCTTCTAACCTCAATATATACTGTCATTTATTGTGTTGAAAAGTATCCCTCCTTTACCTACCTAATTGTTGAGAGACAGTTATTTTTGTTTTCCCCCTTTTCCATGCTTTATTCAAAAATTATTTTTAAGAAATGAAATGTTTCCCTCATAAGCATCATGTCAGGTGTTTCATATCTTTAAAATTAGCATAAAATTTGAGGTCATAGAATAATTATCATGATCCAATTCAATTTTGTTCTTCCTCCTTGGGTCTAAAGATCAGGTTCAGTTCACCAGGATCATGAGGCAGACACTTTTAACAACTCAATAATCTCCCTTTATCCATTATGCAATGTTTTAAAGGAAGTTGAGTAGAATGTACAAAATCTTGATACATAGAAATATGACTTATGTAGAAGATGAGAACAAAATATACAAAGCATCACACCATTATGGTTTTGAACAGATTAAAATAGAATCTTAATTGGAATTTACCAGTTGAATTTTGATCAATGCATGCAGTCTATTTTCACTGAGGCTATTTCCGAAGTACTCTATGTTTTTGAAACCTATCAAATGTGATAAAATATGCAAATAAATATTCTGTAGTGATTGTTATGTATATTATAGTTTCATAAATTACTTTAATATAATAATACAAATATTTTATTTAATGTAACTCAATGTTCTTTTTAGAATTGAATTGGAAGCCAAATGAGTAGAACACATTTTACATAAAAACAGATTTTTTTATTAAAGTCCACAGTGCTTTCTTTAGTATTTTAATTAAATGACTATGTCTTAGTTTGGCATTAGAGTACACTTAGAAAATAGAAATGTGATTGTTTTTTATATTATAAACAGTTTTATATAGTTTTATTTTAATATAAGGTGATGTGAAATTCTATCATCAGAAGATTTTAATTATAAAAGCATACAATTTCTAAGAAGAAAATAAATACCAGCCATTTTTAATACCTTTCTTAATACACCAGGAATTTAAAGTTCTGCACTACTACAGCTACTTTCATAGGATGCTTTTTCTCTGATGCCACTTATTATACTTTTGTCAAAGTTTTAAAGCTAGGCAAATTTGTGAGATTATAGTCAATACTATAATTTAAACAGGTAAATATAATCTTTAGCTAAAATCTTAGGCAGATATTTTAATTGTCTTAAGATTTGATTAAGATAGATATGGACAATATAAATTATACCAACCATAGATTATGTTAAAATGCAACACTTCCAATTAATCCTTAACTATGATTAAATGAATATTAAATATGATGAGATCAACATTACTTTCAATTCTTCCTCTCCATATAATCTCAAGTTGGTAGCCATTGCCCAGTAATTCGCTAATAAGTCTCTCATTTTTGTGCTTATTCATATGATACTTTTACTGCTGGACATGAACTCACACAGTCTCCTCCAATCAGCCTGCCACTTACATTTTGCATTCAAAATAAAAAAATAAATCAGCATCAAGTAGTAACTTGATAAGCAAAATACATAGCTCTTCAATATCTTTTATATTTTCACTATAAGTTAGTGTCTTAAATACACCAATTCTAGACTCAATTAATTAATTGGTAAATTTTAATTTTACTCTAAAATTTTAGTACCTTATAGCCAAACTTTAAACTTTTAGATAAATATTTTCCATATAATTTCTTATAACTTGGTAATGGGATTTCTTCCTGTTAGGTTGTACTGATAATAAAGATTACAAAATATTATTATATAACATTTACATATCTGTATGTAAAAGAAAATATCCGTTATTAAAGATTTGTTTTTATTTTAAGTTATGGGTTTGGGTGTGTATAAATGTGTGAGCATGTCACATAAGTTCAATTGCCCATAAAGGTGAGGAATAAATAAATCTAGAGTGAAGATAAAGATGAGTATAGCCTCCAGATATGATATCTGTGAATCAAATTTCAGTTTTCTTTATGAGCAATTGTAGAGGAATTTTAATCCAGCAAGATGAGTCCTCTAATTATTTCCAAAGACCTTCTAGGTCTGTGTGATCTGTCTAGAATGCAGACACACCCTTAATACACACCTTTAATTCATCCAGCTGGAATTCTTTCGTACACATTTTGATCCCAAACAATAATATCTAATTGAAGGACAGACATAGTAATAAGTCAGAGAAAGATTTAACAGAATGAGAATTGGATGTGTCCAATTCTCAGAAGAAGAGCTACTTTCTTTCGAGCAGCACAGGAAGAGAGGAGGTGTCCAGTTCAATTCAGTTCAGTCAGTGAGTTAAGAGTTGAGTCAGTTGGTAGTCCATGCAGTGAGTGCACTACAAGGAATTTGAGTTCATTTCTGAGTTCCTGCAGTTTAGTGCAGGGCAGCAGAGACAGTTGAAGTGAGAGAATAAGAAGTCAGAATAGTAGAACAAATTGCCAGAGTTAGTATGAGGGTAAGGAGAGCAATTCAGTTGGAGAAGAGCTTTGAGCCATAATATGTGAGTTGAACCACCCAGCTTGAGTTCAGAAAGAGCTAGAAAGGATGAGTTTATTCAATAGGAAGCCACAAAGAAGACAATTGCATCAGGCGAATAAAAGATACTTTTACAAGCAATAGGTTGAATTAACTGCTGATCCATACTTTTAAGGCTAAACCATCTTTTATTTACAAGAAAACTAACAAATGTTACAATAAGACAAACAAAGAACATAAGGTTGTTGCATCACTGAAACTCTGTCCCTGAAATAGAGTTATATTTCTTCAAATCTGTATTCTGATGCAATTACTAAATATAAACATCTCATGCTTTTGATTCCCAAGATTTATCTGGTATGTATAAGAAAACATATCTATTTATTTAATTTGTTGGATATTCTCTAGTTTTATCTGAAGTAGTCTCTTAAGCTACAATTTTAAATCTAGCAAAAATAGTTTCATTTTTAAAACCTCCAAGGTTTTGTAGCATGACTAGTTACCCATCTTGGGTTTTTATTTCATGGCTATGGACTCTCATGTTATAATATTTACTTAGACCTATAATTTTTGTGTTTGTCTCTGATTATTTTGTTGCTTCTGAGACATATTCTCATTGTGTAATCCTAGCTGTTGTGGAACTTGTTATGTAGAAAAGAATGAACTTGAAATCATAGAGATCTGTTGCAATACCTGGATGGTGTTTTAATTTGCTGTGCCATATTTATTTTCCTGTTATACTTTTGATATGCTACAACTAAAACGATGTTTAATATTTTTGACATGCTTGCTCTATGCAATTAATAAAGAATAGGCCATCTATGGTTCCTATTGTCTTATGACCACTTTTTCAAGTTGACTTTTTCTAAAGTTTATTTTGTGAGTTTTGTCTGTCACACAACCTACACTCATACATACATTGTAATGTGTAAATTCCACCTTTATTTTCTTAGGTGAAGGGTAGAAATGAGAGGCAAACCCAAGCTGTGGAAATAAATGGCTTAGACAAAAACCAGAGTGATTCTTTCTCTGTTCTTACTATTCTGCAAGCTTCTAGTCTTCTAGCTGACTGATTAAATCCAACTTCTCTTGGCTTCTGACTGAATTGATCTGCTTGGAGTCATAATAATTTTGTCAATGTGCTCTAATGTTCTGGTTCATCTCATTTTGTGGTTTGTTCTGTCTTTATCTTTCCCTGGTTTGTTCTCACTCTTCAACCTGTCTTTTAAATACATACTGGCAAAACTCACAGACACAGCATCACGACCACTTCTCTGTGTATCTGTCTCTGTCTCTCTGTCTCTCTGTGTGTCTCTGTTTTTGTCTCTTTCTCATATAAGATGCACAGGAATAAAGATAGAACAGAGAGTTAGTGAATAGCTAATTAATTATTGGCCCAACTTGAGACCCATCACATGGGAGAGAGCCAGGCCTGATCTTATTAATGATACTTTGCTATGCTTGCATACATGAAGCTAGCATACATAAACTGTCTCCTGAGCGGCTGCATTCAGTACCAATTGGAAACAGATGCAGAAATCAAGAAGCATCAGATGCATCTTAAAATGTTTTGTGGAAGAATTGGAGATAAAGTTTAGTGATCCAAAGGGGTCAAGGACACCACAAGATAACAGACATAGTCAATTACCCTGGGTCCGGAGGGGCTCACAGAGATAGAACTACCAACCAAAGAGAATACAGTGGATAGAACTAGGCCACAATACCACCCACATTTGTAGGTGATATAAAGTATAGTATTCATATGGGCTCTCTAACAATTAGAATGCATGCTGTCTCTGATTTTGTGCCCTGCTGTTGGATTCCCTTGCCATATATAGACTTCCTTGTTGGGCCTCAGTGGGAAAGCAGGCACTTAATCCTTCTAGGACTAGGTGTTCTAAGAGGAGTGGTACCCAGGGCAGTCTTCCCCTTGTCTGAGAAGAGATGACTGTAAATGAAAGGAGGATTTGCAATGCCAGGACAGAGAGGAAAGACGATGGGATGTAATATGAATTTACAAAGTTATGAAAAATGCATAGAAAGTACATGCATACATTCCAGCCAGATCATTCTGTAATCCAAAGTGTGCTTGAATTCCATCAAGATCACACTGACCTAAAATACCTTTGGATGTGATCTCATGTCACAGCAGCCATGTTGTTGGATTAAAATTTCTCTACAGTAATGGTTATATTAAAAATGAAGGATTAAAAATTTAAGTTATGCTGGGCATAGTGGCACATGCCTTTAATCCCAGCATTTGGGAGACAGAGACAAGTTGATTTCTGAAAGTTCATGGCCAGCCTGGTCACTATAAAGCAAAATCCAAACAATTCAATGCTGTAAAGTAAGACCTATCTCAAACATACCCTATTATATCCCCAGAAAAAAGAAAAGAAAAATAAACTGAATTCATGGAAAATGTACATTGCTACTTAGTTGGAACCACTAATTAGCAAATTTAAACACATTAGACAGAAACAAAAAATTGTAAGCAAGAAATCTGTAACCAGCAAACTACTATTCAGAACATGAAATCTCTGTTTCAAATGCCATCACCACTTTCTATGTAACAAGGCAATTCCAGATTTTACTGAATATTATAAACATATATGCAAAAGCATTCATTACAAGCATTTGACTTAAAAGTCATTTTAATGAAGTACTTCAAATTGAAAAGAAAATAAATTTAAAGTCACTGAAGCCCAATGAAAAACTATTATAAAGGTTAATTAATGTAAAATAATAACCACGGTTTCTCTTAATAGCTTTTAAACTACTATTATTAAGTTTTTGCTACTGAAGTAAATGATTGACTATATTACATGCGATTCTACCACACATGAAAATTCTAAAGCAAAATAGGGGAAATAAATTATTTCAGAGCAAGGAGAATTTATGATCGAGAACTCAGTCTAGAAATTTGTTGTTGATGTTTAAGTAGAATTATGATTTCTCAGAACAGACAGTTGTGGTCATGGCTGCATAAGCACAATTTTGAAAAGAAATTGAAATATAAATAAGAAAAATTCCTAAATGAGATCATCACACAGCAATGAATTAATGAGCTAGCACTGTTGGAGAGTTAATCATCAAAACACTGTGTTCAAGGAAAAATAATTTTTCTTACAAGCAAAGAAATGTTATTTGATTATCATAAACATGTAAAAACTGTCCAATTAATTTTATGCATGCATATATGTATGAATTATTTATAAATTCCAAACACAGTATAAAGAATATTTGAGTGCTTTTACTTATTTGAGATTATACACGAAGAAGCTAAGGTGTCATGGGTCTAAGTTTGTCCAGATATACACAATCTGATAATGAATAATATTTTTTTTTAAAAAGGCATTCATTCTGATATTGGCATCAGAACTTAGTTTCAGACTGTAACTGAATATGCTCTCTAATCATATAAGCCCAGGTTTATAAAGACAAAGCACAAGATTGCATATATCCTTTGTACTGCAGGCAGGAGCTTATCCCAACACATATGTCTTGCACCTGTCCTGCTCGTTTCTTTAAATAGAGTTAACAAGGTTGATTATAAAAGCAGAAAAAGAGGTTATTCTTGTGGCCTACTCTCCTGGAGAAACAGCAGTTTTACCAGAAAGGATCCAACATTTGATGGAAAAGGAAAGTGGGCTGACAGGGTACAGCTGTAAAGAGCTAGAGGATTACATGCTTTTGCTTTTAATTTCTAAAGTAAGCTTAAACTTTAAACATAGTGTTAACTATAACAAGAAAAATAATCTATAAGGTCTTCAGAATTACGTGGATTTTTTACACTATGAAGCTGATGTTTCTAATTGTTAATTCTTTCCAGACCTGACTAATTAAACATTAGCTATGTCTAGATTTTTTTCATTTTATACAATTTTAATATTTTTTGCTATTCATATTGTCAAAACTTTATTATCAGTGTTGGTATGGATTTAAAAAATTAGGGTGGGTTCTTGAGCATACATTTTTCTATGTAGCCTATGGATGCAATATTTTATTTTATTCCTCTATGCTCACCCTACCAAGAGCTAGGCTTGTAGACATATACCCTGTAAAAGATCCTTTCATAAATTTAATGCAAATTTTAAACCCAGAGGATTCATAATATTAAATCATCTAAAATAATGAATAAAATAAAAATTCAACAAGACAGTTGGGCTCTGCATTCATCATCCTCCCTTATGAAGCATTTTATTGTTTCCTACAAAATAGCCATTTGGAGATTCTGGAGATCAAAAGAAATAATCTATATTTTTAGTTGATATATCTTAGCATGGTTTAAACATCATAGAATGTAACATAAACAACATTTTGAGCCATTAGTAGGTGTAAATTTTACATTTTATATTTCATAGATCAGTTAAAATGAGTACTTATAAAATAATGAAAAAAGAAGAAAGCAGCCTAGCAATTAATAAAGGGTCTGAGATTTCAATTAAAACATCAAGACATCCACAGTTAAAGAAGAACAAGAGACACTGTCAAACATTTGAATTGAAGAAGAAAACCTTCTGACACAGACTCAGCTTAACAGCACATCGTCATTTTCCAGTTATAATTAATTCCTCAGAGACACATACTCTATCAAATGTAGGACACCACACTAAAATTATTTTTAATAGGGAGCTATTAAATTTTCTCATGGTGAAATGACTTACAGTTTTGATGTAATAAACATATAAGAAGAGAAAGATAAAATAAAGTATAAAACATAAATAAATGCAGGAATAAGAAATATGAGTTACACTTAACAGTCAATCTGCCTTATGACAAAAAATTAAAAGTTAAATTATACATTGAAGTCAGAATATTATTGTTAAATAGGTCTCTTCCTATATTACAATACAGTTCCTTTGATTTCAGCCAATGTCATAAATGATCACATGTCATCATTTTTAGCAAACTTTATCTTTTCCGTTTCAGTTTAAGAAAATGAAATGATTATCATTTACTCAATTAATGACTTTTATTTATTGAGTCGAAGTTACTGCAAATCCTTGGAGGTGCAGTTTCTCTGATCACCACTGTGGGAATTATACTGCAGTACATTCTCCTTCTATCTTCAGAAGAAATTGTTTTAAAAAGACTAATTGCTCTCTTCCAGACATGATCTATTTATTCTCCTAAACCATCCCGAATGCAAGCCTTTACATACTACTTCTACTTTAGTGTACAAGTACTCATGGTACCATAGATGTAAAATTTGCCTATCTCACTAGTTTAGAATTTCTTGTGTTATTTTATTTAAAGATATAACTTCTCTAAATATTTTGTTTCTTCTAAAGAAGGCTTGGATATTTCTCTTCTAAAATAATCTTCTAATGCCGCGAACTTAAAAAATGAATGAAAAATAAGACATTTCAGGATATTTTAATCTTTAAAAAAATTAAGCATTGCAGAATAAAAGTATTCTTTTAGGCCAAAAAAAAAAAAAAAAAAGCACTTCTGATCTAAGTAATTATGTTTGTCTGCCTGGATTTCAAAATACTATTCAGAGATAGGCTATTTCACAATCAGATTGCACTCTTTTTCACCTGGAAAAATAATTTAATGAGTTTTTTTTTAAGAGATAGAAAGAATATGAATATTTGCTCTTTTTCAAAATGAGAAATTGTTCACTATATAAAGAATACTTTAGCAGATGATAGCACATAATGGATGACATACTGGAGATCTGTAGGCTTAGTTACTGCTGGAATGAATGCCAATAAGGAGAATTGTAAAAAGGAAATAAGAACAATGGGAGGAAAATTAGTGTCTGAACAGTTACTTCTATTAACTATGGTTCTCCAACATAACATGCAAGTAACATAAGATATGCTAATTGTGAAGTTAATGGTTAGGACGGATCTTTAGGCCTCCCACAAACTTAGTCAGCATCTCTTGGTGCTGGGGTGGAATTTTTAAGAAGTGTGGTCTATAGACCCTGATGTACCTGTCTCCTGAGAGGTTCTGCCAGAGGTAGAGCCTCGCAGCTAACCATTGAATTGATCATGGGGTCCCCAATGGAGGAGGTAGAGACAAGATTGAAGGAGCTGAAAGGGTTTGTGGGCCCCATGGGTAGAGTAACAATAACAAGCAAATAGAGCTGCCAGGGTATTAAGCACTGGCCTAGGAGCATATAGGGAGGGACCCAAGGCTCCAGTTTTACATGTAAGGGAGGATGGCCTTGTTGGGTATTGGTGGGAGAGGAGGTCCTTGGACCTTGTAGGCTGGATACCCCAGTGTGGGGGAATTCGAGGGCTGGAAGGGGGAGTGCGTGTATGGTAGATGGGTGGGGGCACATCAGTACTAGGAGGGTTGATGGGATAAGGAGTTTCTAGGGGGAGGGGAGGAATGGGAAAGATGATAACATCTGAAGTGTAAATAAACAAAATATAAAACAAACAAAAAAAGAAGTGTGGTCTACCCAAGATACAGTCTACAGAACCCAAAATGTCAACAACCTGAAGGTCCCAAGTTAGGATGCCTCAGTCCCACTTGGGAGAGAGAAAGCAATCGCAAGTGTAGAGAAATCAAGGGACATGGGAGGGAAAATGGTTGGGGATGAGGGATGAGAGTGGAACCTGATCTGGTATTGGGTGAGAGAAAAGGTCTGAAACCCTGAGGGCCAGCAGAAAGAATGGAAACAGGCAACCTAGGGAGGTAGAAGGTTTGCAGGAGACCCTCCAAAATGCACCAGAGACCTGAGAGGTGAGAGACTCTCAGGGCTCAACGGGAGGGACCTTAGATGAAATGCTTGACAGAATTGAGAGGGAACTTGTAGAGCCCACCTCCAGCAGGAAGACAGGGCATCAAGTGAGGGATAGGGTTACCATCTCAGAGGGATAGGGTTGACCCATAATTGTTCCTGTCTGAAAGAACTGCAGGGATGGAAATGGAGAGGAGTCTGAGAAAAACAAAGTTCAGTGACAGGCCCAAAGTGGGATCCAGCTCAAGGGGAGTTCCTAAGGCCTGACACAATTACTAAGGCTATGTAGCACTCACAAAAAGGGACCTATCATGACCGAACTCCAGAAGACCCAACAAGCAGCTGAAAGAGTCAGATACAGATATTTGCATCCAACTAATGGACAGTAGCTGCTGACCCCTCTAGTTGAATTAGGGAAAGGCTGGAAGAAGCTGAAGAGGAGGGTGACCCTGTAAGAGTACCAGCAGTCTCAATTAACCTGGACCTCAGAGATCTCTCAAATACTGGATCACCAAATAGGCAGCATACACCAGGTGATATGAGACCCCCAACAAGGACACAACATAAGACTGCCAGGTCTGGCTTCAGTCAGAGATTTACCTAACCATCAAGAGACTGGAGACCCCAGGGAGTATAGAGTCCTGATTGGGTGGAGATTGGTGGGTAGGGATTTTCTCATGGAGTCAGGGGGTAAGGAGGAGATATGGGATTTGCAATAGTTGGAGGGTGGCCTGGGGCAGGGCATAAAATCTGGAGTGTAAAATAAATAATAAATGACAAAAAGAAATTCTAAGAAATAAGCACATAACACTTCTTAATAAAATCAACCATTTGCTATTGCCTTGTATTAAAAAAAAAAATTGTGTGGTCTACATTCATGGGATAGATTCCAAGTTTGACCAGTCACTGGGTAGCCTCTTTTTCAGTCTCTTGCTCCATTTTGTCCAAGCATTTCCTTTAGACAGGAACAATTCTGAGTTAAAATTTTTGAAGATGGGTTGGTGGTCCGATGCATCAATTGTGGGCCATATCTATCTACTGGAGGTGGTCACTTCCAGTTTCATCTCCTCACTGTTGGGCATTTCAGATAATGTCATTCCCATAATCCCAACACTATTACTGAGGCCATATTTTATGTGCAGACAGGAGCAGGGCATTGTTGTCCTCTGAGAGGCTCTGCCAGAAACTGATTGAGACAAATGCAAATACTTACAGCTAACCATTGGATTGTGGTCAGGAACCAATATGGAAGAGTTAGAAGAAAGACTTATGGGGCTGAAGGGGATTGTAACTCCATAGGAAGAACAACATTGTCAACCAAACAGATCCTTCAGAGCTCTCAGAGACTAAGCCACTAAGCAAGGAGTAACCATGGGTTGGTCCATGGCCCCAGGCACACATGTAGCAGAAAACTTTCTTGTATGGTCTCAGTGGGAAAGGATGCACTTAATCCAGTGGTGGAAACTTGATGCCTAGGAAAAAGATGATGCTGGTGAGGGTGAGATAGGGGTAGGTGGGGAAGTGGAAGAGTAAAGTGGCAGTGTAAAGTGAGTAAAGAACTGGAGAGTGACATAAAAGGTATGAATTTTTAGGATGTAAATAAATAAATAATGTAATTTTTAAAAGTGTGAGCTAATGAAAAGATATTGTTGTAGGTGGTGTGGTTTTGAAGGAGATAATGGCATCCTTGGCCAATTTCATTTTTCTTTTGTTCCAGGTTGCCATGAAGTACGCAGTTTTCATGCACAGTGCACTGCTGACCTAATTACAACATAATTCCCTCACTCACACAGACCCACAAGCAACAGAACCAGATGACCCAAGAATGAAATTATGGATTGAGTAAAATAAGCTTTTTATTATATAAGCTGTTTATCTTGGATATTTTATTGTGCTCATGGAAATGTAGTACTGAGACATTTCTAAAAATGTATTCAAAGCAACAGATATATTGATTTCCTTAAAGAAATTTTCAACTCTAATTGACAATATATACTGGGAAAATTATACAAAAAATTAAATGACAATTAGACAGTATATCAGAAAATTAGGGAGAAGATACAGCCAGAGTAAGAACATAGTAAAGAAATATCAAGAGTGTAATTCAGTAAGTGGAAGATTTTTAAAGACTTTTATTTCGATTGACAGAATATTTTGAAACCAAACCAAGTAGATAGCAGTGGTTGGATATTGTTGATAAAATGCTTCAGGGCTGACAAAGTGGAGGCTGTTACAAAGGTTTAATTTTACAAGTATTTCTTTTGTAAAAATATATTTCTGCTGGAGTGAATATTTGTGATCTGTGGGATTCTTCAGCATCAGCAGTCAATTGAACAGACGGGACACATGACTTTAATCAGGTTATGCAGAAGAAAGGTTTTAAAGTTTCACTGAAGCACAAATTCAAATGACGCAGCATAACTGTGTGCTCCCGAGGAGCAAGAGCTGCAGCCAGGCCTCCTAGCAGTTATGTATGGCTCCTGTCAAACAAAACTATCAGACAAATTTGATTTGTTGCAGTTAAATGACGATGTCAGAAAGAAAGCAGAGGTGACTCTGGTAGCTAACAAGGCTAAAGTCATAGTCCATTCACAGGCAAAGTCTATTCTTCCTCATTCCAAAACCATTCTCATTTTTATAATCGCCTTTAAGTAATTGATCCATGTCATATGTCTTCTCTATTAATATTTGTTTCTAAAAAAAAGTTCTTGAGATGAGCAAATCCAGACAACTGAAGAATTTTTTTCAATAGTCTAACTGAGCATTTTTTTTGAAATGCCACATGCAATCTTTTATTTATCATCTGGTATTATTAGTCCAGATATTACTTCTTAATGCATGCATATATATGTGTATATGTGTGTAGATATGTGTGCATGTATGGTATATGTATATTTATATGTGTATAGGTGAAATATGCCATCCTATAGGATAATAACATACTTCATTTTTTATTTTATCTAGTGGGTAATAATTATTAACTTCTAAGCCAGAAAATTGGAAATGAGATATTCTAAAGTGTCTACAATAGAGTTGATAATAATTGTACATTTATGTTTCATACTTTATTTGTTGTCCATATATCTATTGAATTGAAGCAGAAGTATAGTCTACCTTCTTATAGCTTTATACCATGTAGGCTGGTGTTCTTTCCATGAGGGGAACTTGGAGATATCTAAGCTTTCCTTATAGCACAGTTTACATTTTTTAAAGATCTTATCAGTACTCAACCATTTAGTCAGAATGATGGTGCCAAACTTTCAGTAAGAAGTTTTAATTTCTACTAAAAATATACCAAATGTATTTCATTTCTTGTTTTTAACTTAAACTTGTCTTATATCTTTCAATTCTCTGAAGCCACTTCTCAATCACTCTGTTCCTCTTCCAGTAAAAACACTAGCTCCTATGGTGCTCCTATAACATGCCATGAGAAATTCTAATCTTTATTGTATCTGGTATTGTCTTCAAGTAGGTATATCCATGAGTTGTTTCCACAGCTCTCACCAAGAACTTTTGCAGTTCTCTTCCCAGATCCAGATAGTTAAACTCGGTAGCATCATATGCATCTCTGACATCTTTATTCCTTACCTACTTTCTTACATTGACTATAACAACTATAACAACTTCAAGCATATGGAGTAATAACATGCTCATATTTTTCCTTGCCTTCCTAGTAAAACAATATGCTTACTCAATATATTTTGAGACCAATCAACAATAAATAAAAATAAAAATTTGTTATTCTACATGTTTTCTTCCAATTTAGAGTGACTTTGTATATATACATAGAAAAGGCCAAAGATAACTAGATGATTAGAAAGACTTTTATATTCCTGAATTATGAAGTTTTCAAATGAACAACAGATGGTATGCCCCACAAACACACATCCAAAGACTCATATTTTTATTATTGAATCCCTTTATATGATATATGATTCAACCGAGGATTGGGATTTTGAAGAACAGAAAACTAGTCATATGTTCTCACACATTACTATATTAGATCATTCCAAATCTTGAGAGATTTGCAACCAGTCTTGAGCCATGGGTCATTACTATTATGTGTAGATAAGCCCTTGGTACTAGTGAGAGCACCTCATATGTCAACCAGGTTTTCACCAACTACTAGGCAATAACTCTAACAGGACAAGATATACACAACACACACATACACACATGCCACACACACACACACATACACACACACACACACACACACACACACACACACATTGCTTTTATTTGTCTAATGTAATTGTCATTTTGAAGGCTTAATGCTGAATAAACAGCCTTTTCTAGTTTTGTTTTGTTTTGTTTTGTTTTGTTTTGTTTTGTTTTGTTTTGTTTTGTTTTTTAACTCTGGCTGGATGGTTCACCTCAGCCATTCTGGCTCAAGCACCATTTCCAAACTGACAGATTCAATCTGGCTTCTCTCATCTTCTCACTGAATTGCTTTGATTGGCTTCAAACTACCTTTGGCAATTGGTTCTAATCTGTCTCCTCTTTTGTTCTCTGGTTTCAACTGACTCTACTGTTCTGCATTGCACAAACTGTAGAAACTGAATGGAGCTCATGAACAAACTCAACTGCATTCAGCTGAGCTTCACCATACTAAACTGAACTTAAATCAACTGAACTTCATGGCATTGCCTGAACTAAACTGGTCTTCATGCACTCACAATTGACTCAGCTGCTAACTGACAGATAGAACTGACTGAACTCTGAAATGCTCTTAAACAGCTCTTATTCTGAGAGTTGGGTACATTCTATCTCTGATTCATTCTGTCTACTTTTTCTCCGATTCCTCACTTTGTCTGCCCTCAACTAGACATCATTGTTTGGGTGTGTTTGCATTTCAATGGGATCACACAGCCCTAGAATATCTTTGGATATGATCAATGAAGCCAGCTATGTTGCTATATTAATATTCCTCTACACACATAGACACATACAGACATAAACAGAGATACCCATACACATATACACACACAAACACACACACTGTATGTGTATATATATATATATATATATATATATATATACACACACATATATGTATGTATGTATGTATGTATGTATGTGTGTATATATAACTCTTGTAATCTCCCATTCAAATAGTTGGAGGTTTCTATAATCCTAATATTTATTGTACATGCTTGTAGTTAAGAGTATAAGAAGTTAAATTAAATAAATGATTTTGGAACTACATATTGAAAAGTAATCAGTAAATGTTTGTTACTTCTCCTCTACATAAAGGTATTAGAATATTTGAGTTGCTTTGCTGTGGCTGTGGGTATAAGCAGTATATACTGTGCATGGCAATGTGTACATATAAATCAAAAATGATGGGCCCTTTCAATAAATGGCATAATAATTTCTAAGCTCAAAATATATCAAATGTATTTATTAGAATTAAAAACTATATTATATTTCAAATGAATATGGTTGTTATTTGTTTGGTTGGTTTTTGTTTCTATTGAAATTAATTTTTATTGAATATTTTATTTACATTTCAGATGTTATTCTCTTTCCCCATTTCCCCCCATCCAGCAACCCCCATCCCATCTCCCCTATTCCTGATTCTATGAGAATTTGTCCTCATTCACCCACCCACTCCCACCTCCCAGACCTAAAATTCCTCCAAACTGGGGCATCCAGCCTTTTGTTTTTGTTTTTTTGTTTAATGTGATCATCAGATTTGTTCTATTAAGGAAGTCTTATCTTGAGAGCCAAGATTGTAGTTAAAATAAGAATAGCAATATATATGTCATAACTAAATGATCAAAGACAGTGTAGTCACATATTTTTATTCTCTACAAATATGAAGATTAAAGCTTTCAATATCACGTTTCTTCAAGAACAATAATTGTAACATTACCATTTGTTACTTGACTAAATTTTCCAGATAAAATCAATTTTATTAGCCAGATTTTGTGGCACACATCTTTAATCATGGTAGTCAGAGGCAGAGGCAGACAAATCTCTGTGAATTCCAGGTTAGCTAGGTCTACCTAATGAGTTCAAGAACAGCCAAGACTACGTAGAGAAACACGATCCCAAAAAAACAAAAACAAAAATAAACACATAAAACACAAGATAATTTAATAATAAAGCCTAATAATAGTTAATAAGTTAATTTAAAAATAATTTTAGTAATAAGTGATATGTAAAATTAACTGAACTTAGAGGTTGCTATTTTGTAATTTAATAAATTTATTGATTTATTATTTGATTTAGTGATAAAATTTCAACAATGATCTGACTATGACAGGAGTGTTTGTGAATATTTAAGAAATCAGTGCTCACCAAGTTATCTGTTTAAATAAAGTGATCATCTGTACCTGAACTTTGATTTAAATATTTGCTGTTTGTTTTTTACTATATATACATTTTTGCACAGTCTTCTAGCCTAGTGTTGTTGTGCCTTTGTTTCTGAGTCAAATAATTGCTGAAATCACAATTTACTGCTATGGGAGTTAAAATGCAACCTTCTGTGGCATTTTCTCTTTTAATTTTCTATGACCTGTGCCAATTTTGCACAAGGTTGAAATTTTATAAACAGGGACTCCTGTCAGAGTCACCAGCAAATAATACTTTCATCATAATATATAGTTTAATAGATCAGTGCCCTCAAGCCTGAAGCCACACTGTCAGCAAGAACCATAACATATGGAATTTCAGGTGCTCAAACTATTACATCATTAAGCCCAACTAGTTGTTGAATATAAAAAGATGAAATTCTGGGCTTAAAAGCTTAGTATAAACCCTTCAAAATAGACTAAAGATTTTCTATTAGGAATAGATGAAGCACAACTGAAATACTTTCTGTTATATACAGTATTTCAAATAATAGACATTTCAGTTCTTTCAACAGGCAAAAGAATTTAATGGCATGTAACAAACTAGATTGCATAGTCACTGACTCTTGCTATTCATAAAATATTTCTTAAATACCTAACAAAAATAACTCTTCTCATCTCTAGGACACAGATTTATACTATGTTAGGCTCACTACCAGCAACCACATATTCCTCAGCATTGAAATATGTGTATATTTATGTACATATATTAAGCATATAAGAGTGTACCATTTATAATTCTGTCAGTGACAAATATCCTCTTGCTTCTATGTTGCTATTTCTTTATTTCCTATGGTGTTCTATGGCAAAATTGGTGCACACACTCATAAAAGTAGATTTACACGGAAACCTCTAATTATTCTATGAACTAAACAAACAGATATTTTTCTTCTCTATAAAATAACTACTTTGATCTAGAAATTTTTCAAACAGGAAGAAATGTGGAACATGGAAAATGACTGGGTCTTAAAATTAACTAAGTATGTGATCAAATACTTCTATTTTGAGTCTTTGTGATGTTGGGTACATATCTGATTCTGACTTCATAACTCTAAAATAACTCATGAACTATGGACTATAACATAATAAATTGCATAACTTGTCTAGAAAGCTTATTTCACAAAAAGATCACCCCAAAGAAATTATTCTTAAATGTCTTCAGCATTCATCATTGTGAAAAGTGTGAGCTTGTTTGAATCTTTTTCAGGGGGAGAAGGTTGAAATCAGAGTTTCATAACTATCATTACAGTTTTTAATATTTCATATTAAACTTTTCAACCTTCTGTAATGAAACCTTCTTCTCTAAATCTTTAAGGCATTCTTCATGAGTTCTAAAATTTCATGAACTAGAAAGGCAGCTCAGTCAATAACATGTTGATTTGGGAATACAAGTACTTGAATTTGATCACCAAATCCCCATAGACAAACTGGGCACAGTGGCATCGTCATATGATCCTAAATCTAGATGTTATTAATGTGTTTTGGTTTTTTATTGATGAACTGTGCTTCTGATCTTGAAAATGCTGCTAATGGGAACATCTTACTGTTGATGAGAATTCGATTAACAGTAAGAGAAGCATCTATCATCATCTGTCCAAACACCTGTAAAGCAGCAACTATGTAAGTATTAGTTTGTATTACTATCATATCCTAAACAATGTTGTTTAGCATAATATAGTGTACATTTTACTTAGTATGATGTTATAATATGAGAATAGTAGTTGATAATACATCCACACCATTGAACAGCTATGTAAATATTCATAAAATTCCCAATTAATATTCAATTAAAAGATACTAAAAAGTGATGCAGCATAACTGCCTGCTTACTCTATTAAGTTATACTTTTAAAAATATAACTTTAAATGTTCACCATGTGCCAAGCATTAACATGTTGTAGACATTTTCTACACCTTTTTTCTTAGGGTTCTTGCCTGTCATTTAAATTTTTGTTGTGTTTGATGAGACTACAATATAATTATACTATTATCTTCTTTCTTTTTCTCTTTCTAAATGGTCTAACTACATAAATACAGCCTACTTGGTCTGTATAATGTACATTTACTGTGTATGTTTTCTTTAAGTCTGGCCATTTAGTATTGAATTAACAATTGATAAATGCCCACCAATAAGACTCCAAACGCAAGAGGTGAACAAGGATGACACAACTAGACAATCTCAGGCAGATTGGGGAAATTTCAAGGGGCCTAAACCCTACATAATGAATCTTGAACAACTAAGGAATGCTGGGGACAGGAGAAATAATCTTCTCCATGGAACAACACACAAAGTGCTTGTCTTTCTAATATCTTTTAGCATTTACTTCAACATCAAATCTAAGGTCTATCTTCCCAATTCACCCTTGGTTCTGTTCAAACTCCCACTCACACTGTCACAACAGCTGGCATCAAAAAACATATTCACACACTCCCTACCTCTCCTCACTTAAGTGCTATTGTTTCTTAATTGGAGTTTAAAATTCAGGTGATTCTATAACATCCTCCTTCTAAAGAAGTCCTTGTCTATAGTTCAAAGATAACTAATCTTGCACGTGCACAATAAAATAAGTTGGATGGGTTGAGACTAATGGGGGTTACAGGCAAAAGTATTGAAAAGCAAGCCCTTTGGGGAAAGACTTAATTTAACTAGAGGATAACTGTGTCTACTTTATAATAAAAATTTGTTTCTTGCAAATGTAACAAAATATAAAATTAAAGAGCATTTCCCAAAAGTTCCTTGTAGATTCTTTGCTTCACTGAGGAACTTAGTAGAAGACTAGCAAAAATCACTTCTGTGACTGGTTTTTTTTTTTTTTTTTTTTTTTTTTTTTTTTTAGCATGTTAGTATCCCAAGTGAATTCAATACTTCACTATAAAATATTTGAATTCAGGTATAAGAATATCAAGCTTCTTTAGAACAATGTAAACGGCTGCACTACAGCTGGAAACAATATATAGAACTAAGAACCACAAGTGAAGGCATTGATATTGATTGCAGTTAAAAATATGTTCTTAGTACCCACAAGGGTGGTTGATCATTTCTAGTTAACAACATACTATTTTTTTAACTGTAGATTTTTGCCAGTCTCATTTCATTGAGGGCTTTGTCAGACTGAAAAGAAAATATAGATATATTTCAGATGTTCCAACTCTGTAATGATGCAATGATATCGTACTTCTTAGCAATCTGTAGAGCCACTTTCAAAGTCCCAGTTTGATTGGGGTGCTGTGGGAACCATCACTTTGCCTGTGCTTGCTTGTCGACAATAGCAATTGTTTTGTTTGAAGTGTGTATTGTCCAAGGCTTCAAGGCTAGAACACTGGAACTTACTCAGAATCCAGGATCTGAATACCTTGTGTTCTAAGGTTAGAACACAAGATCAGAAACAAAACCAAAGTGAAGATGACACCAAAGCATGCTTACTGTCAGACATGACTGGTGAGGAAGGGTTTAACCCCACTGTTCTGGTGACAAATATTTTATGTCACTTGGAATGGGGCTAAAGAAACACTGACAGTGATGGATTCAACTGTACCTCTTAAGTAGAAAACCTTCACTGCTGGGACACACTGAGTATACCAAGGACCTGAAACTGGAGCAGACAGCCATCAACAGTGTAGAGTGATGGCCAACTCTACAACCACAAGTCACCCAGGCCAATGCAGCCAGCCTCACTCATCTGAGCTAGGCACCAGCATGGACAAGGGAATCAAGAAATGCTTCACATTCATGGGATTTTTTTTAACTTTTATTTTTTAAGAAAAAGAAGCATTAAATTACGCGCAAGCTTCTCTCAGATCAAGTGCTAAAACCATCAGAGCAAGGATATAGAAAGGCTGTGAATAGAAAAGAGATTTCAAAGACAGCCACAATTCCAAGAAACTCAAAGGCAACAGGGATGGACAACAAAAAGTACAGGTAGGCAGGACAACAGATCTGTTACAAACAGCATTGAGTGCAGACAACTGTGGGCCTAGTGAGCGAGCAGGGGTAAGATAGCAAGAAGCCATGACAGAAGTCCTGGACTGAAGGTCCTTCCCAAGACAGTCTACTAGAGGAAGATGGGGAATCAGTGTAGGTCTGCCTGTCTTTTTTATGCTCCAGACTCTTCTTTCAACAGAAACTGCCTTTATGCATTAAAAACAACTACAGTTTATGGATCACAGTGGCATTTGTGGGTGGGGGGTTTAGCATCAGTCAAATGCAGATACAAGGACTTGAGGAACCAGTTTCTTTAAAAACTATAGTAACTTTCCACATTTAATTAAGTTCTTCTAGAGACCAGTGAATGACCTATACTTTATTAAAAGTTGCAGTACTGGTGACACCCATGTTTTACTGTTTTTGCAGGAATGCAGTGATAATGACTTCATCTTCTCTAACAGCATTAGGGATTCCACTTTCAATTACCTAGGAACTGATGGTCTCTTTTCTCATTATTGCTAACCTTTATTTGTCCATATACAACTGCCTAAAATTTTGGGGCATTCTATTGTATCAATAGGAAATGCTGAAAAACATTGTTTACAAACGAGTACTGCGTTTTTATGAGTAGATTCTATAATCAAACTAAATTAGCAAGAAATTTATCATCATTAACCTTGATTTTGTAGATTACTTCTTGCATTGCTATATAAATTGATACGTTTCATAACCCCATGCCATAAATATTGTGAAGCAGATACTTAGATGGGCACAAGGAAAACTTTCTGAACAGAACACCAATGGCATATGTGCTAAAATCAACAATAGACAAATGGAACCCCATAAAATTGCAAAGCTTCTGTAAGTCAAAGGACACTGACAATAAGACAAAATGGCAACTAATAGATTGGGAAAAGATTTTTTTTTTTTTTTTTTTTTTTTTTTGTTTTTTTTTTTTTTTTTTTTTTTTTTTTTTTTTTTGTTTTTTTTTATTAGATATTTTATTTACACTTCAGATGGCATCCCCTATCCCCATTCCCCCCACCCCCCTTAGGAAACCCATATCCCATGCCCCCTTTTCCTTTTTGCGTTTATACATTTTTTTAAAAAGAATGTTAATCATAGGCTTTATAAGTTTGGAATTGTTCAATCAGCGGTGTAACCCACTGACTGACTTAGATATAACAACTATCTTTGACTGGTGGAGATACATGAATATCTGCCTCCCTGTCTCCCCACTCTTTCTCTCTTTCATCACCTAGCTTCTCCTCTCCTTCTTCTTCTCCTCTTCTTACTCCTTTTCTTCCTCTCAGTACTCCTCCTACCTTATCTCCTCCTACACATCACCCTTCCTGTTAAAATGAAACTTTTCTCTCAAAATACAATTAGAGCATAATTATGCCAATTTGTACCAGTGAGGTACAGGATAGTCCTAATACCCAGTCCGTCCTTTTGTTGACTAACCAGCTCCTCTGTCATCTATTCTAACTAGAACATTTAGTTCTGAACCTGGCTTTAGGATGAATGTCAGCTGACGACCATCCACTCAAATCTTTTCTCTTAAGGTCAAAAGCTATTTGTTTTCAACCCCATCAGAAATCCAGAATGACTGAGTTAACTATAATTGTGGGAAGCACAAATTGTAGTTTCTAAAACTTAGCCAATTTATAGAGACCTCTGACCACTTGGACACTCGCTCTACTTCAAAACGTTGGAGCACCTGTTCTTCTGCCTTCTGGTCCAGGATCTTCTGACAGACCTTAGTGCTGCAGAATTATTAAGGTTTTCATTGGCATGAGCTTCTTAATGATATAAGAGTGAGACAAATATTGCTACTCTCATAGGCATTGTACCAGTATAACACATTTATGAATACAAAGCTTAGACCCAGTCCTTCTTTAACTCTTTTTAACTGATTTGAGATGGTCAGCCTGTGAGTTAAGGGACTATAGCAAATTCATGACTTGGAGTTTATTATAAGGGTATTCTCTATGTTTTATGTAGAAATAGCTGAGTAGAGTTAACAGGCAACAGTCCAGATTACCTTACATGGATAGCTGGCTTTCAAAACATCAGAAATCCTTAGAATTGACATGACAAACATTTTAGTATTAATGTTCATTTTCATTAGAGATCTGTCTGCTCCGGACAGCTTCCTATGTTAAATTCTAAGAAGAAATTGAGCATCCTTGGAGTTACTCCAGTTGTGGTGAGACAGCCACTAGGGAAGAATTGCCACTTTCCTTCTACAGACAAATTACTGTCAAGAAAAAGGACACACTTGCAGAATAGTCGACTGATTATATCTGCCTAGACAGAGTAATCAGCCCTTAATAATTCTGCAGCACTAAGGGAAAAGATCTTTACCAATATCTAATAGACGGCTAATATCCAATATATACAAAGCACCCAAAAAGTTAGACTCCAGAGAATCAAATAACCCTACTAAAAATGGGTTACAGAGCTAAACAAAGAAATCTCAACTGAAGAATATCAAAAGGCTGAGAAACACCTAAAGAAATGATCAACATCCTTAGTCATCAGGGAAATGCAAATCAAAACAACCCCGAGATTCTATCTCACACCAGTCAGAATGGCTAAAATCAAAAACTCAAGTGACAGCAGATGCTGGTGAGGATGTGGAGGAAGAGAAACACTCCTTCATTGTTGGTGGGATTGCAAGCTAGATCCACCTTTCTGAAAATTAGTCTGGATTTTTCTCAGAAAACTAAACATACAACTATCTGCGGACCCAACTATAGCACTTCTGGACATATACTCAAAAGATGCTCCAACAAATAATAAGAAAACATGCTCCACTATGTTTATAGCAGTCTTCTTTATAATAGCCAGAAGCTGGAAAGAACCCAGATGTGCTTCAACAGAGGAATGGATAGAGAAAATGTGGTGCATTTATATAATGGATTACTATTCAGCTATTAAAACCAATGAATTCATGAAATTCTTAGGCAAATGGATGAACTGGAAAATATTATCCTGAGTGATGTAACCCAACCACAAAAGAACACACATGGTATGCACTTACTGATAAGTAGATGTTAGTCAAAAAGCTCAGATTACCCAAGATACAATTCATAAACCATATCAAGCTCAAGAAGAAGTAAGACCAAAGTGTGGATGCTTACTCACTGGAGGAAATATGGAGACAAAGTATGGGGCAGAGACTAAAGAAAGGCTACTTACAGACTGCCCTACCTGGGGATCCATCCCATATACAAACACCAAACCCAGAAATTATTATGGATGCCAAGAAGTGCTTGCTGACAGCAGCCTGATATAGCTGTCTCCTGAGAGGCTCTGCCAGATCCTGACAAATACAGAGGCAGAGGCTCACAACCAACCATTGGACTGAGCATGAGGTCCCAGTGGAGGAGTTAGAGAAAGGATTGAAGGAGCTAAAGGGGTTTGTAGGAAGAACAACAGTATCAACCAAGCAGAAACCTCAGGACTCCAAGGGACCAAACCACCAACTGAAGCAGAAACATGGAGAGACCCAAGACTCCAGCCGCATATATAGCAGAAGATGGCTTTGTAGGGCACCAATGGAAGGAGAGGCCCTTGGTCCTGTGAAGGCTAGATGCCCCAGTGTAGGGGAATTCAAGGGCGGGAAGGCAGAAGAGGGTGCGTGGGTGGGGGAGCACCCTCATAGAAGCAGGGAGAGGGGGCATGGAATACAGGGTTACAGGAGGGGAAACCGGGGAAAAGGAATAGCATTTGAAATGTAAATAAATATAATTGCAAAAAAGCAAATAATTAAAAAAGGAGATATTTGAAATAATTTTATCATATTATTTATTTTTAATTATTTATTTATTCAATGTATGTGAGTACATTGTCACTGTATTCAGACACACCAGAAGAGGACATCAGATTCCATCACAGATGGTAGTGAGCCACTATGTGGCTGATGGGAATTGAACTCTGGACCTCTGGTAGAGCAGTCAGTGATCTTAACCAGAGATCCATCTCTCCAGCTCCGAAGTGATTATTTTTAATTATCCTAATTAGAAATATTAAATGAAGTCACAGCCCAAAAAGTCTTCACATTGAGTCTATACTAAGCGTCTATGTAGACTTAAAAGGATGAAGTTTATAGAAATGTTTTTCTGTAGTCTTTTCCATGTTGTGATTTTTTTTTTTAATTTCAATTTACCACCAGTGTTTTGTAGTTTGTTTTTCATTCTTCAGGTTTCCAATACACTTTATGTATTACTGATGGCTCAGTGACAGTCTTTACTGAGTATAGTTAAAAAAAATCCCATATAAAAACATCTTGATCATACAATTTTTGAAACATGTTGCTTCAATAGTTCCACAACCTTTCTCACAAATCATGATGATTCAGTCACAATATCTTTGTGAAATTAGAATTTTCACTGCTCCTTATGGTTTTGTTTTGTTTTTCTTAACTCCACACTAAGTGAACATCTCTAAATTCCTACAATCATAGTAAAAATTGAAATGTGATAATATATTTCACTGATATGTTTGCTTGATATGTATGCTTCCATTATGCAATTTGGAAAGAGATAGAAAATAACAACAAAAATAGTCAAATACAAACACACATGCACACATACACACACACACACACACAGAGAGAGAAAGAGAGAGAGAGAGGAGGGTGGTGGAGACAGAAATCATATTTAAACCTAAAATAATTTCTCTGAAAACCTATATGCAAATACATGTTTCTATTTTGTTTGTTTGTTTTGCTTTTGTCTTTCCTGTTTCTATATTTTAACAGTTTTGTCTGGATAGAATGTGAGTCTTAGTTTAAAGATATGCCTACTATCCACTAGTGAGGATTAATATAAAAATAATTTTTATTCAAATCAGCAGTGGTATCACTATCCATCTTATCTAATTTGATTAATTTTACAATGAAAGAAATATAATTACTTAGACTTCAACTTGAATGTTTCTTGAGTCTTGTTGAGTTGTATTGATTTTTGATTAGCATAACAACTTGCCAATTCTAATAATATTACTTTTATAATATAAAAATGGGAGGAAAATAGACATAAGGCAGGAAGGTAATAAATGCTAAATATTTATACATAATTTAAGAGTTTGACTTATAATGTAAAGAGGTTCTTAAAAACATATGTGTGTCCTCTTTATTATTTAAATGTGTCTCTAAAGGCAGTATTTGTAACATATTTACTTATGACTCACTTAATCTCCAATTAATTTTTAGAGTGTGATCCAATACGTAACATTTCAAAATTAGACAAAAAATGTGTGAATAGGTTATCCATCTCTTAAATATAAAGGGTCAATTAAAACACAAATTTTGACTAATAAGTGGTGTTCACATGCTTAATACCTAGCTTTATACCTAGCTTTAGCTGAGTACAGAGTTTCTTCTCAGCTGAGGTATGGGCACACTAAGGTCTGAAATGTGGAGATACTGCCCTTGAACACTTTACCTAATGCTAAACAGCCTAACAAATGGAATGGAGTCAATGATTCTGAAGGAGAGTTAGCTTATAGCTGGAATCATACAGCGTTGTCTGTCTCTCTAGATCCCTGGATATTATTGAGCTTTTGACCCTTGTCCCCAAGTTAAGGGCAATAAAGTACAGGATGGTTGTTGAATCTCAGAAATTTTGTTACTAACCCTACCACATCATATGTTTCACTATAGTTAAGCAAATGGCTCAAACATTGTGACAAACCTGGATTGGAGACATAGCAGTTTTTGTTGAGTTTTTTTTAGTTATGCCTCTGCTTGTAAGATTGCTCATGTTAAGAGGCATTTCAGAAAGACTCAAAGACTCAGCAGAATTAATGTGCATCAAGATTACCTGTATGAGGAATATTCACAGGAATATGCTCGGGTGAGTTCTACATATATCTAATATTCAAATGAAAAAAAATAACCTAAAATGTCACCAACTACCCAAAAATAATATAGAATTTTATTTAAGGAAATGTCTAATAAAAAATATTGAAACACTTTTTGGCAACTCTGTTGTGCTTAAAATATAATACTGATTGATGAAAAAGTAACTGAAAAGAGATCTTGAAATTATAGGAATAAAACAAATAAAAGAACTTTTCAAAGACAACATATTTAGTTAGGTCTATTATAGGTACTAGCTGATTGTTTGTAGATTAATGCAATGTTTATTGAATATTATTTATACAGTGTTTTTAAGAGGCGCTCAATAAATGATATTTGTTGGCTATTTATATTCTATTATCCATCATTCTACTTCTTTTAATAATAGTCTGGTTGACCAGAATTTATTCAGCTTTGGATGAGACAGAAACAGAATGCTTAGTTCATTCATATTTAACTTCATTTATATTTAACATATTTAACCATTGTTTATTTCTGTTTAATAGAGTTTAAAAGTGAGAACTGATAATTTGCTGTGTAATTACCAAATAACAGATTAAATGCAATGAAAAACTTTGGTTAAGGAGCTGATGATTGCTGAGAGAGAAAGAGAATTAGTCCCTCCTCAGAATAAGCTCCCTAATTGGTTATTCAGTACAAAAGGTCTGACATATTTAGCTTCTTAACCTAACATAATTGACACTATGATAGCTCAATTACAATAAACATATTATTTATTATAAAGATTAGTGTGACCAAAGCCACTTCTGTTTTTATTATGAATATCATAATGACTTTATTGTTTTTTTTTCACATGCAGCAGTAAAATGCCTGACAAAAGCAAGAAAAAGGAAGAATCATTTAATTTGACTCACTGTAGATTTGAAAATGGCAGGCAAGTCATAACACAGGAACATGAGGAGGCTGGCTATGTTGTATCATACTCAGAAAGCTAGGCTACAATGAATTCTCAGCTTGATTTCTTCCTTGCCTCAAACAGAATCCACAAACCTTATAATAACACCATCCACCTTGGCCAGATCTTTCCATTTCAATTAAATTAATCTAGATTATCCCTCACAAACATGCCTAGAGTTTTGTCTGGATGGTAACTCTAGATCCTGTCAAGATGGTAATCAATATAAAATCTTCACAGTGAGCATCTAATTCACTTTTCTTGTAAACTTTTGCCAAAACTTTTATAAAGTTCTTACAAAATACATTTTCTCTTGTGCATGTCTACATTTCCAATTATAATGAAGAGATTTCTCTTAGGTAGACAGTTTAGGAAATATTTAGAGGATATTGTTAATAATCATATTGCTTTGAGTGCTTTAATCAAATGGCATAAATATGATATCTTGTCAGCTACAAATACTACAAATACTACAGGTTGAAATCTCAGAATATTTGCTTTTGTCAATAGACATTGATACTATGCATACTCCAGTGACACAACACATTAAGTCAGTTATCATTTGCATTATAGATAAGCAAATGGGCATCAAGAGTGAACAGTTTCAAATTCAGTACTTACCTCTGTTATTCCTTTGTAAATGCTTATGTAAAAAGAGACTGTTTCATGTGATTATTATCCTCAGGGCCATTTTTGCCTCTAAGAATGAATGTAAATTTTATGAGCACAAGAAATTGAAACTGTCAGACTTGATGACATTTCATTAATGACTCAAATGCTTTATTAAAGTAACTTACCTGCTGAAATCTCAAGTTCAGCTTCATAAGAATTATATTTTTAAATTAAATTTATATGTATGTGCTATGCATTTCTTTTGAAGGAAACAAGAAACACCCTTATTTGCTGAATTTAATTAAATGTCATCAACCTTGCCAGTACTTTCCATTGCTTTTTGACAGTTTAGGTGATTATTATTATAATAAACTTCACATTTTTAAATAAATAAATATTTGAATTTATACACAAGATAAAATTTTAATAAAAATCTAACTAACACAAAGTATGGTTTATAGATTTTTCCTCAATTGAAAGCATTCCAGTTAATATTTTGTACTCTCATGTGATAAAATTTTAAGAAGCAGCAAGCTGCTGGCATAGCAGAATATCGTTTATAGTGTCAATAGTTAGATCTCTCCCTTGGGATGGGGATCTAGTTGGGACAGTCATTGGCTGGCTGTTCTTTTAATATCTGCTACATCTTTATTCATATGCATTTGTAGGCAAGGCAAATTTTGGGTTGAAGATTTTGTGTATGGATTGATGTCCTCCTCCCTCCAGGAGACTAGTTTAATTAGCTCCTCAGAGGCTTCATCTAGCAGCAGACAGAAACAGATGCAGAGACCCACAGCCAAACATCAGGCAGAGCTCTGGGAGTATTAAGAAAGAGTGGGGAATAAAATTGAGCAAGCCAGAGGGGTTAAGGACAGTATAAGACTTAGAGAATCAACAGGGCAAAGAGAATGAACCATGAAGCAACGTGCATGCATAGACAGAACCTACACCACTGCAAATTTGTAGCAGATGTGCAACTTGGCCTTCCTGTGGTCCCCTAACAATTGGAGCAGAGAGTGTCTCAGACTCCATTGTCTCCCTTTCCCCAATGGACTGCCTGGTTGGGCCTCAGCAGAAGGGAATGTGCCTAGACCTGCCAGGAACAACCCAGGTGTGGTAGTACCCAAGTAGGGCTTCCCCTTCTCTAAGGGGAAGAGGAAAGAGTGTTGGGAGAGGGATTTGTCAGTCAGGGGAATGCATTTGGTATGAACAGTGAATAAAAAATAGTGGCATGCTGACTTTGCACAAAGTAGCTGTGATTAATTTACTGTGGTATGTAAATCATGTAGAATTCCTCTTGCTGGGGTTGTGCCACCACATGATGAGAATAGAACCTCACTCATACAATAGCATTGCCTTATACTTTAAATGGAATATATATATATATATATATATATATATATATATATATATATCCCTCATGAATTTAGATTAAATTGGAAAAGACATTATTCCAAGTGGATTGAACTAACAGGTAAATGCTTAATAGATATAAAAATAGAGGCAGAGGTTTCCTGCTTATTACATAAATCGTCTATGAAATTGCCATGAAAGTAGCACATAACAATGACCCCAGAGTAACACTAAGCATCTGGGAAAATTTTTTCAGACAATAAAATGAGACCTCAACAGCAGTTAGGAACCAATTTAACTGCCAACATAAAGGATTCTTCATATCATGGCTTCCTAGTCAAAACTAAAATAAATGACTGGCAGCCACGAAAATTTTTGTTACTCTTAAGATTCTAAATACATATCAAAATAGTTTTCTTATTGAATTTTAATGAATAATGTCCAGACGTTCAGAAATGCAAGTTATATCCTAAAATTGTAGTAATCTGTGCTGTAGCAATAAAAATTAATGCAGCAAGTCATAGCCGTATAGGTGCTGGTTAGTTAATATTTAGTATATGCTGTAACAGAGCTGTCAAAGAGTTAACATCTATTATTTCTTTCATTTACAACTTATTTATTATTTCTTATTTTAATACAACATTTTCAAGATTCTTTTAAAGGATAGTGTGAAGAATCCTAAGAAATGAAATGAAAAATTGTAGTAAAATGCCTCAATTTGCTGTCAAGCCTTCCAAAAAAAAAATTCATGCTTTTCTATAATGTACATGCTATGGAACAGAATTCCCTTTAGATTTCTGAGTCACAGTCAATTTGATAGAGAAATCACTTAATTTCCTTAGATGCCTTACAAATTACTAGACAGAAAAATTTAAGAATAGTTCAAGGGCCCGAAGCTCATGGATAGCAAGGTCTTATGAAAAGGAGATTACTTGGTAATATAATATTGGCAGTAAACTATTAGTAATATATTTAAATGTTCATAACCTACTGATTATAAATAATCCAGATGTATCTACATTTATTTCAATAAAAAAAATGAAATGGTTCACTCAACTTGACTCAGCACACAATTCATTTAATAAGATGTTGTTATCCAGCTGGTTATGGTTTGGTAATTGTCTACAGCCATTTCCTGGGCTGAAAAGCAGCAATTATACTAATGCCTCACAATCAACTCATTCCTAGCTATTAACTAGCTATTAAGTGTAGAATGAAATTATCATGATTAAAGAATGTTCTCCAGCCAAACAAAGACATGTTAGAGAAGCTACTGAGAACATTGACAGAATGATGCCTGTTCCAGTTAGCAATCTCAAGTTAGCATCCTGATGGAAAACCTGGGTGATGAGTGATGAAGCAGAAAAGGGGTTTCCAGAAAAAATATGTACTAACTAGAGTAAATAAATCATCATAAAAAGTCTGATTGGATTATAGGAATATACATTTGTGCATATATTAGACCTAAAAAAAACCATAATGCATGATTACATCAAAGAAAAAAGGAAAGTAGCCTTTGGGTAATATACAGTGTTAGCATATCCACTGAGAAGAATTTTATTATGAAGCAAAGAGGACTCATGACAAGTATGTGAATTGGAAATTGATGGAAATGTAGAGATTACCCTTATTGACCAGTTTGCATTTTTATTGACAAGTTTAATAGCAGAATATGTCTTAAAAATGATTCTTAAAAGTAGTATATGTCAGAGGCAGCCTTGCTTATATACTGAAGGTCTAAAATCAGCAATAGGCCTAAGACAACTTGCTAACACAAAGTCTTGGGTCCCTGTGGAAAAACACTGAAACAGATAGCTATAAGGTATTGTAAACAGGCAGCTTTGGTGGAAATTTACCAGCATGGATAAGAACAAGTAGTTATAGATCTTGTGAATAGTCATAGGTCTTGTAGATAGGTAGCCTTGGTGGATAGTTCCAACATAGATAAGGACAAGTGAATCATAGTCAGAGTCATAGTGACCTGTTCCCTGAACCTTCACCCAGCTGATACTCTGTTCTGGAAGATATCTGTACTCCCCCTGAACACCTACATTCCTGCATCAACCTCTTCCCCACATCCTGCCTTTTTGTGTATATAACCCCTGTGTGAAAAAGTAAAAATTACGGTTTGATCAGCCTGTAGACAAGGCGTCATTCTTTGTGTTTGCCTGTTTTCCTCATTCTCTTTTTCAGGTGATCTCCCAGACCCCTGTTTAATGTCTTGCTGGATGGGGCAAAATTATACCTTGCAGCTTATTATAAAGATGAACAGGAAAATATGTCATCTAATATTTATTCTGTTAACTCTTTATAAGAAAAATATAGCAATCAATAAAACTATACTTCATCTACTAAAACATGTCATAACAACTTATGTATATATTATACAAATGTGTTATGTATCAGTAAGTTCAATAATGCCTATAGAAAATGCATTTGTTGTCTCACCTCTTTATATTTACTTTAGTACTTCAAAAATAGACTGAAGCTACAATCACAGAACCTTCACAGGTCTATGCTCGATTACCTGCATATATATCATGGTTGAACAGTTAGATGTTCTTGTGGTATTCCTATCAGTGGGGATGGGGGTGTCTCTGACTCTTATGCCTTTTTCTAGTACCCTGATCCTCCTGCTTCATTGCCTTGACCAGCCTTCATATAAAGGCTTATGCATCTTCTTACTGTAACTTATTATGTTGTGCCTCAGAGGCATGCTCTCTTGTGAAATGGAGTGAAACTTAGAGAAAGAGGTGGTATGTGTGTTTGGTGGGAATCAGGGTACTGGGAAGAGCACAGGAAAGGGAAACTGTGGTCAGGACATATTTTATGGGTAAAAAGTAAATTAAAAATGAATAATATGATAAGACAGAAAAATAGAATAAATATTAGGAGATGAGGAAGAACTAAATGAGGCACTGGGCATGTGTTAAGAAAGATACTTTATACCTGTTTTGCCAGTTGCAATTTTGTCATTATTTCTTCAGTTTAGTGGTGGAGAATAGAAAAATATATTACTGCAAGTAAAATCCAGTTCGAAGTTACACGGCTTCAGAACTGCTTTTCAAACTGTGTGGAAGTTGTTTAAGAGACAGGCTTTGTGTATCATTAATTCTGAAGTGTGATTGTTTGCATTTTTCAAAGTTTTAAAAATAAAGTTTATGAAGTTAAAAAAATAGTATGGAAATGATAAGCAATTTGCACAGCAAGCAGTATTGCTTTCATGTAAAGCATGAATGTTGGCATTTATTTTAAAGTGTTTCTGTAGTGTTTGTAACTTCCAGAAGAGCAGCTGCTTTCTGCAGCTGTGAATGTTCAAGCAGACACGCCTTGTGATCTGACCTGGATCACACAAATAGCAAGAATCACAAATCCAGGATGAAGGCCAGAGCAGCCTCGTCCTTAATCCACCACTGTCTATAGAGAAATATGCGGCTTATGAAAGGCAGAATAATTCAATGGGAGCTTAGGTTATGCTGGCTTATGTAACTGAGTCTTTATAAAAGACTGATGGCTCAGCACTCTACAGACCTGTGGGCACTACATCCTCCTTGGTAATTGAGTGAGGGGAAAGGTAAAAGACACACTTCCTCCTCATTCTCTGTATTTATTCTCATAAGCATAAAATACAGAATGGAAGACTACCCAATTTGAAAACAAAGAGTAAACTTATTGTGAAAGAGGAGATAATTTTCTAGATTATTTTATATGTGAGCTTAAAATTTTAAGTAAATAGATTGTTAACAAAAACATTTAGATATCACCAAATTTCATTAAATAAGTATATTTAACCTCATAGAGAAAGGCATCTCATATGTATGCATCTACAGGCACACTCTTTCAGGTAAATATATTTCTTCTACATTCTTTGCACTTAATACCAAATCTCATTTGACAAAGATACAAATGTCCCTAAGCAACAAGTTCAGGATGTTTAGAAATAACTTTGGAGAACAAGCATTTATACATTTGAGGTGACATCTACAATGTTTCAAAAGTATCATCATAAGTACATAGGAATAAAGAATCCCAAACATGACAATGTATTCCTAATACTTTTAGCTAAACTACAGAACTTGTCAGCAAGAATATATTGCTGGAGACACATGTACTTCACAGACTGGGATATACTAAACTAAGTTGATACTGAATGGTTCATCTCGATTGCTTTGCTTTTATTATTCTAGAAGGTCATTTGCATGATGGAGGAGAAATGTAAACACCAATCTTATAATGTTGGCTATGAACCAGAACATAAGAGATTTTAGGAAGCTTAGCACTAAATGAAACATTTAAACTGTGTCCTCTCATTCCAAGGTTCAGGGACCACTATAAAAGAAGTTGCAGAATCCTGGAAGATCCATAGTTTTTGAATGAATGCAAGGAAAATTGTCCTCCATACACAATAGAGCAACTACACATATGAACTCCAAGTATAATAACTGTGCAAACTCAACCAAAACTATCCCCAGAATTGGGATGTGCTAGAAATAGACTACCACCACTTGTCAAGCAGCTGTTGGTAACTGAAGCTGCTAGAAGAATTGGAATAAGTTTTCTTTAAAATTGTTAACTCTGAAAAATTAATAATGTTCCAATGGAAGGCCATGAATATATAGTCAGCACAACTTGGAGTTCATTGGTAAAAAACAGGAGAGAGAAAAGAAGATACAAATTTGGATGGATAATCATGGGGAAATAGATCTTAGAAGGGGTAGAGGAAGGGTGGAGGCTGCCCAAAGTTGTTGTACAAAACTCTCAAGAAAGTCATAAAAAAAGAACAATATAATAATTCTGCTAAGGTTGTGTGACACAGGAAATATTTAGTTAAAAGTATAAATGTAGAAAAATCAAGAATAGCAGTTTTTGATTTTTTTTAAATTCAAAGTGGTGTGTTGAGCTAAATAGAATTAAGACTGTCAAGGGACTAATTCATATACATATTTATAATAAATATAAAAACACTGTGATAAACAACTTAACTTTTAAAAATGCATTTACCAATTTTCTTTTTTGAAAACATGGAGTAGTCATGATTAATAAAGTTGACCACATTTAAAGCATAAGGCTTATCAGTTTCAGTATTTAGTGTTTTAGTATAATTATAAACACACTTTCACAGTTTATCAGAGATATGTTCCAGAACCACAAGCAAATGCCTGAAATCACTGTCCTAAACCTGGCATTTATTTTTGTTTTGTGCAATCTTCATAATGCTTTAATAATTTGCTTATAAAATAGATGTAGTGAAGATTTTACAATTGGTGATAATATAATAAAGGGTAATTATTATAGTAATTCCTTTTAACATAAGTTATGTAAATGTGCTATGTGGAGCTTTATTAAGTGACATGTCTTGTATTGTTGAATTTAGCAATCTCAGAAATAACTTTTTATTCTTTACAGACAGAGTTTTCATCGAATAAAGCTCCACACATTCTTAGTTATTGCAATTCATTTACAGAAATCATATTCTTGGGCTTAGTATTGTTAATAATTGAAATGTGGATGTCTCCAACAGAAGTACTGTGAAGGTTTAGCAGCCAATTGTCATAACCAAGACAATTATTAAGTTATCAAGTGATGGGAGAACACAGTTTGGGGAGCCTGGACAAGAGGATCACTTCCATTCTGATGAGGACAGAGTAGAGAGGTAAGATTTCATCATGTTACTCAGAACAGTATACAATCCAAACCTTTGTTTCAATCTCTTATCTCTAGATTATTCCAGGCAATTCTTTTGGATCAGAGTTGATTGAAAATATTTCTGTAAAAGAGGAGGAGGTCAAGACTGGCATTGTGATTTTTTTTAACCTTAAGATATTATTTCCTTTAACTGAAACTGAGAGATCTAGGATTAGGAGTAGACATATGGACCTTCATATAATTAGCATTAGTTTAGTTCAGTTGTGGAAGATTTTGACAGGTTTCTTGGGGGATGTTTTCAACATTTCTCATATAATTTCTATTATATAAATATAGTTCAAAGGCAGGGGAGGGAACAGAGGATCAAGATGAAGATAAAAAGGAGGTAGGGGTAGCTAAGCTAGGAGAGAGGCAGGGAAGAAGAGGGAAATGGAAAGGAGAGAAGAGAGAAGAGGAGAGAAGAAAGGAGAGAAGACAGGAGAGAAGACAGGAGAGGAGAAGCAACTCTCTTTTAAGAAATATATGTCAAAACCACCAGCCATGATAGCATATTCCTGTTGTGGCATGCAATTTTTGTTTCTTTGTTTGTTTATCATTTTAATGTTTTTCAACCTCATTCCTCCACTTGATGCTGTGTCTTTCTGCTGGAGTTGTATTTTACAAGATCCTTCTCCCCACTGTTACACATTTTATTTATGGTCCCTCTATTTGAGTCACCTCCAAGGTCTCTGGTACATTCTATAGGGACTCCCCTACCACTCACATCCTTGATATATGTTACCATTCATTCTAATGGCACTCAGGGGTTCACTCCTACTCCCTGCCCCAATATCTGATCTTGTTCTACTTTTACTCTGCCACTTCTCCTCCCCCTTCCCACCCAGTTCCTTCCCTCCTTCTGCCTTCTGTTTTCTTCTCCCTGCCAAGTAGAATTGAAGCATTCTCATTTAAGGCCTTTGTCTTGTTAACCTTCTTGAGTTCTGTGGATTGTTTCCTGGGTATTCTGTACTTTTTTTTTTTGGCTAATATCCACTCATTAGTGAGTACATACCATGTGTATCCTTTTGGGTCTGACTTACATCACTCAGGATGACATTTTCTAGTTCCATCCATTTGCCTGCAAAATTCATGATATTCTCATTGTTAATACCTGAATAGTAAGTTTACCATTGTGTAAATAAAATACATTTTCTGTATCCATTCTTCTGTTGTGGGACATCTGGGTCATTCCCAGCTTCTGGTTATCACAAATAAGGCTGCCATGACTATAGTGGAACATGTGTCCCTGTGTCATGGTGAAGCATCCTTTTGTATATGTCCAGTAGTAGCATAGCTGAGTCTTCTGGTAGCTCTATTTCCAATTTTCTGAGGAACCTCAAGATTTATTTCCAAAGGGGTTTTTACCAGTTTGCAATCCCACCAGAAATAGAAGAGTGTTCCTCTTTCTCCACATTCTCACCAACATGGGCTGTCACCTGAGTTTTTGATCTTAACCATTCTGATTGGTATAAGGTAGAATCTCGGGTCATTTTGATTTGCATTTCCCTGATCACCAAGGAGTATGAACATTTTTTTAAGTGCTTTTAGGTCATTACTTTGTTGTAAATTCTCTGTTTAGTTCTATAACCCATTTTTTGATTGGATTGTATGTTTTCTGGGAGATTAGCTTCTTGTGTTCTTTATATATTTTGGATATTAGCCCTCTATCAATTGTGAGGTTAGTGAGGGTTTTTCTCCCATTCTGCCACTTGCCATTTGTTCTATTGACTATGTCCTTTACCTTACAGAAACCTTTTCAGTTTCATAAGGTTCCATTTATCCATACTTGATCTTAGAGACTGAGCCACTGGAGTTCTGTTTAGGAAATTTCCCATGAGTTTGAGGCTCTTTCCCTCTTTCTCTTTTATTAGATTCAGTGTATCTGGTTTTATGTTAAGTTCCTTGATCCACTTGGACTTGAGCTTTTTATCAAGGTAACAAACACGAATCTATTTTCATGTTTCTACACACTAACTGCCAATTAGAGTAGCAGCATTTATTATAGATGTGTTTATTTCCATTGTATATTTTTGGTTTCTTTGGCAAAGATCAAGTGTCCATAAGTGTGTGGGTTTATTTCTGGCTCTTCAATTCTATTCCATTGATCATGCTGTCTGTCTTTGTACCAATATGATACAGTTTTATCACTTTTTTGCTGTAGTATAGCTTTATGTCAAGGATGATGCTCTCCCTAGAAATTATTTTATTGTTAAGAATTGGTTTCACTATCCTCTTTTTTATTTATATGATATTGAGAACTGCTCTTTCTATGTGTATAATGGTTGAATATATTTGACCCAGGGAGTGGCACTATTTGGAGGTATGCCCTTGTTAGAATAGGTGTATCACTGTGGGCATGGACTTTAAGATCTTTATCCTAAGCTACCTGGATGTCAGAATTCTGCTAGCAGATTTCAGATGAAGGTAAAGTGATTTATGTTAATTGTATTGACAAAAAAAGTCTCAAAAAAGCCATCAGAGACTGTTTTCTAGTTAATTTTCATGAACAGTGCTTTGAACAAGTTTAGCAAGCTTAGAAATGAAAAATATAAAATATATGATTCAAGAGTTAAAGGGGCACCAAGAACTGCAATGGAACAAATCCTATGTTCTAAAAGATAACAGGTTAAGGGATTTGGGGACATGATCCTACACAGCTAAGTTTAGATCCAGGCATGGTGATACACAACTTGAATTCCAGGAGACAGAGCCAAACATATCTCTGAGTTCAAGGCCAGCCTGGGACAAAGTGGTTTCTAGGTGAAGAAAAACTTAAATCCAGGCATGATGGTACACACCTTTAATTCCAGCATTACAGGAGACAGAGTCATGCATGTATGAATTCAAAGGCAATCTACAAAGCAAATTCCAGGAAAACTAAGCTTAGGCAGAAAGGGAGTTGGAAAACAGAAAGTTGGTAATAGAATGGGAGGGGTGGCATTTTTCTGCCCCAGCAACAGGAGAAATTGGTAGCTTTGGCCATGGGACTCTGCCTTTAGAGTCCAGAATAGAAGATACTACTGAGACAATTGATTCTGGTTATCTGGAGCTAAGAAATTAGTGGTGATTAGGAAGAGACCAGCAGCCCTGAGGTTAAATCTGGGAAGTGTTTTCTGAGTGCACAAAGTAGCTGTGTTCCACAGATATCCAAGTTTGTACCTCGTGTTGCTGCTGTACTTGGTAATGTGTAAGAGTTTCCCAGGTGGTACTGGTGTTGAAGGCATGAAGGCATCATGAAAAGAACTGGACCGTTGACACTGTGAGAGATCAGGGAAGGTCACTGATGAAGGTGAAGACTCAGGTGCAGTTGATGGCCCAGTATTGAGGGGGTCATGCAAAGGATTTGAGGCACCATGAAGAAAGCCTATGGGAGCTATTGGTGGAGCCTAGTTGCAGCAGAAGACCCCAGTGTATTGGAGATGCCAACCATGTGATGATTACCAAGAAGAGCAGGGGCAGTAGAGTGGATCAACCAGAGCTTAGAGTGCTAAAGTGGGCAGAGCTTGAGAAGTGATGCCAGTCCTTTGGAGGAGCCCAGAAGATCATGTGTGGATCCCAGACATTAAAACAAGAAGCTGGAACATTGCAGCTGCCTTGGATACCCCAATATTTTTAAGATGCCAGAGCCATAGGATATCTTCTGAGGAATGCTGCTAACAGGGAGTGGAACCAGCCCAGAAAAAGAAGTTTGTTGCAGTTAACAAAAATGAAAAAATGAGTTAGAAATTTAAAAAGTGCTTTGACATCAAACATGGAGATGCAAAGTTTGAAGTTTGCCCAACTAGTTTCCTGTCTTGCTTTGGGGGAATACAGTTAAGAGATTGGATAAATCTCAGAAGAGGCTTTGAACTTTGGACTTTTAACATTGTTGATACTGCTATAAACTATAGGGTATTTGGAAGTTGGACTAAATGTATGATTTTAATTATACTATAGCTAGATGTGGACCCCATAGACTTGTGTGTTTGAACAAGCCTATGGGGGAGGCTGGAATGAAGTGTCATGGGTTGATTATACTTGGACCAAAAAGTGGCAAAATTTAGAGGTATGACCTTGTTGGAATAGGTGTGTCACTGTGGGCAAGGCCTTTACAACCTTCATCCTAAACTGCTTGGAAGTCATTATTCTGCTAGCAACCATCAGATGAAGATGGAGAACTCTCATCTCTGCCTGTATCATGCCTGCTGGGATGCTGCCATACTCCCACATTGATGATAATGGACTAAACCTCTGAATCTGTAAGACAGCCCATATTAAATGTTGTCCTCTATAATACTTGCTTTCGTCATAATGTTTGTTCACATCAGTAAAACTCTAACAAATACAATATCTTTGAAGAATTGTGTTAGAATTATGATGGGGATTTCTGTAGATTGCTTTTGTTAAGATATCCACTTTTACTATGTTAATCCTACCAATCCATAAGCATGAGAGTTCTCTCCATTTTCTGAGCTCTTCTTCGGTTTCTTTCTTGAGAGGCTTAGATTTTTTGTCATATATATCTTTTACTTGTTTGGTTAGAGTTACCCCCAAGATATTTTATTTGTGACTATTATGAAGAGTGTTATTTCCCTAATATCATTCTCAGCCCATTTGTATTTGTGTAAAGAAAGGCTAATGATTTCTTTAAGTAAATTTTATATTTGGCCACTTCGCTGAAGTTGCTTATCAGCTGTAGAAGTTCTCTGGCAGAATTTTGGGGGTCACTTATGTATAGTATAATATCATTTGCAAATAATTTTACCTTGACTTCTTTGCCAATTTTTATCCCTTGACCTCCTTGTCTAGAACTTCAAGTACTATATTGAATAGATAAGGGGAGAGTTGGCATCCTTTTTTTGTTCCTGAGTTTAGTGGGATCACTTCAGCTTTCTCTCTATTTAATTCTATATTGGCTATTGGTTTGCTATATATTGCTTTTATTATACTTAGGTATGGGCCTTGAACTCCTGTTCTCTCTAATATGTTTAAGATGAAGAGGTGTTGTATTTTGTTAAATGTTGTTTTCAGCATCTAATAAGATGATCCTGTGTTTTTATTTCCTTTGAGTTTGTTTATATAGTGGATTACATTAATGGATTTTCATATAATGAACCAACCTTGGATCTCTGGAATGAAGCCTACTTGATCATGGTGAATGATTATTTTAATATCTTCTTGGATTTGGTTTGGTAGAATTCTACTGAGTATTTTTTCATTGATATTCATAAGCAAAATTGGTCTGAAGTTCTTTGTCTTTGTTGGTTCTCTGTGTGGTTTAGGCATCAGAGTAATTGTGGCATTATAGAATGAATTAGGTAGTGTTCCTTTTTTTATGGAGTATTTTGAGGAGACTTGGTATTAGCTCTTCTTTTAAGATCTGGTGGAATTCTGTACTAAAGCCATCTGGCCCTAGGGTTTCTTTGATTGGGAAGTTTTTAATGAATTCTATTTCCTTATTGGGGGTGGGCATTTTTTTTTAATTATTGGATATTTTCTTTATTTACATTTCAAATGTTATCCCCTTTCCTGGTCCTCACCTCTCAATAATACTCCCTTTCTCATCATCCCTCCCCTGCTTCTATGAGGGTGTCCACCTACCTATCCACCCACTCCCATCTCCCCACTCTCAAATTCCCCTATACCGGGACATTGAACCTTCACAGGACCAAGGACTTCTCTTATTGATGCCTGACAAGGCCATCCTCTGCTACATATGCAGCTGGAGCGATGGGTCCCTCCATGTGTACTCCTTGGATAGTGGTTTAGTCCCTGGGAGATCAAGAGGGGTCTGTGGATCAAAAAATGTTACTGAATAAATGCCTTTTGCAAATATTGAAATTAGAAAAATGAGAAAATTCATAACTAAAATCAGTGACCATAAAAGGTTTAATAAAACTCTCGTTTGATTTGGCATGACATAAATGTCAAAAGGGGCACCAGCCAAAGACATTTTATTATGAAGGCCTTACAGCAACAATAAATCCACTCACAATTGGCCTTTAAAAATAAAAAGGAAAAGAGGAAAAAATAATAAATAAACCTCTGCTACACAGTGGTGATAGATTATAACGATGTGGCACTGAATGTTCCTTTATTCATTGTTGATGACTGGGGATGTTTCCCTGTCAATTAGGCAAGAAAAGAAAGTTCTAGAACTATGCTGCACAAAACTCAACTTAGAGTTAACACTTGCTTACTTTAGGAAACACAACATGCCATGATTTGTCATCAGCTGCTTTTGTCCCTGTTGTTTCTGTATGCAAGGAATGTAGTCTGAACAAACTGAATATCTGTGACAATGCTCAGCTTATCCCCTTTTCCCCTCCTCACTTATTGTTTCTTCTTCTCTGTAAAGGTTTGTTTTCAAAATCACTTAAGTTAAGTTTTCTTTTCTTTTTGCTCCTTGTCTCTTGGTCTCAAGATTTTTATTTTCCTTCTCCTATTTTTATATGTATGTTTGAATGTTTCATTCATACTAACCAACTGAAAGATATTTAATTTTTCATGAAAAAGTTTCTTTTCAGTGTATGTGGTGACTTGTTAGGGAACAATTGACTGTTCCTGGTCACATTGTTAAATCCTGTTATTGTAACCTCAATATTTCTGGAGTTCTTGTGAAAGCAAAATAACCCCGTGTGTAACCACAAAAACTATGTAATAATGTGACTTGAAAAAATGTGAATAATAAGTTTTTGCAGACAGTATGAATTAATATCTACAATTGTTATGGTTCTAGTGTGATGCTTAGCACAACAAAAAGCAAGCATGCAAAAAAAAAAAAAAAAAAAAAAAAAGTAAGCATGCACTACCAGCTCCAGTTCCTATAACCAGCTTCTCAGTGCCACAGAGCCTCTACCTGCTTTATAATTTGCTGCTGAGTTTCAAGATACACAGTGGACAGAGAGGCACACTGAACTGTGCTGTGTTGTGAACCTCAGCAAAATCTGCCCAATCAGAAGCCCTCTATGTCAGCAGAACTAGCAAATTATCAGTAGTATGAAAACTCAAAAGATGGAGAGAGATTATGTAGAATAGTCATGTCTTGATAGTAAATGCAGGGGCACTTCATGTAATAATACATGATGCTAGGTTTTTGTTAAATCCCTATATCTTTGTTTTAGGCACATGTCATCCTTTTCAGTCCCAGTTTTCTAGCAATTATAAGACATAACTCTAAAAACAAAAGAAAAAACAGAAAATGGAAAAGAAGAGAGTTTTTCAGTATGTAAAACTATTGTAGCATGCTTTCTTCATAGTAGGAAGTAAATAGATTGATCATAGGAGGAGGTAAATGTAAATTACTAGAAATTCATGCTTCAAACTTAATAACCAAATCTTATAAAAATATATTAGAGGTACAGTAGACATAGGTACTTGCCACCAAGCCCAAGGACATGAGCTTGGTGGCTAGGGCCTGCTTGGTGGAAAGAGGAAATTGATTGCTCTGAGTTATCCTCTAATTTCCACATTTCCAAAAAGGCAATATAATGAACTCTGATATTATTAGCATATGCATATGCAATTGTCCCCCAAAACTAGGACAATAAATAAATAGGTTTAAAAAGCAAATAGAAAAATCACCTGTAAATTCTGTTGGGCACATGCTTGACACTGCTCCTGGGTAGATATGAGTAAGCTTGTACTTACCCTACATAAAGAATCAAAAATATGTCAAAATGTAAGAACGACCAAAGTCACACTCTAAATGAGTTTTATTGGGAATACTTACAGGAATTTGATCAAGGGGTTACCTATTGCAGGGTCTGGAATGGCTGTGTAAGGAGAGATGTGACACAGTTCCTATCCCTGGAACATGGCCATAATAATTGAAACAAATGCAGTTTTCAGGAATGAGGAATTGAGATGTCATGAGGCTGTGAAAGATGAAGAACAAGCCCTCCACTTGGTCTTTAGGACCATGGGAAAATATATAAGCAACACAATCACAAGGGCCATTAAAGCCTACAGGATCTTTTGTAAAAAAGTTCATTGCCAGACATGGCCTTGAATCTGGAGCCATGAGAAGACACATGTACCCCTCTGGTCCAATGATTGCTGCATTAATTAGCCAAGGTGAACTTGGAGACATCAAGAATAGAGAGTTAAAATGGTTTCAAGAAGAAAACATGAATAGACAAAAATAAGAATTTATGTATGATTTAGTAATACATAGTATTAGAAGGAGAGTACACAAGGGTATGGAATTACTAGGATGTGGAAATGAAGATTAGAGAAGCAGAAGGTGATCTAGAAACGTATAAAAAGTTGTTGCTTTGTTTTCCTAGCTATTTTAAGAATTGGAGCTGATAATGCCTGAAAAGATATTAGAGAGAACTAATTGTTTTACTTACATAAATTTAAAAACTTTGTAAGGAATCATTTTAATTTTAGTAGTCTGTCATCTTCAATGAAAATAGTTGCTAAAGTTTACTGTCTGCTGTACCAAAAAAACCGCAAAGGCTGTACCCAGCTACACATGAAGAACAGGCTGTGTAAACCTATAAATAAATATTTTGTGTTTAGTTCCTGCTCTAAGAAAAGAGGGGTTGGGACTATCAATCTAAGACTCATAGAATTTATGCAAATCTAAGAATTTTTGATGATTTTTAACAATGATCAAAATTTTCATGATGTAGCTTTAGTAAATAAAAGATTGAATTTAGACTTTCTCTGGTTATTAACCAGAAAGCTAATTAAGCTGAAGAAAGAATGGTGATAATTGTCGGAGAACAGAGAGAGTAGCTGAACTAGTAGATTGCGTCTACTACTGATTTCAAGTCATTATCGAATCAGTGCCTTTCCCATTCCAGCCTTTCTCGGGACCCTCCTCACACTGAGCCTAGACTTCAGTAACTTATAGAAACAGAAATTATTCAATTGCAGCTGCGTCACCAAAGCCAACTCCATCATGAGTAAAGGTTCATGAAAGCTAGACAGTGGGTAGTAATGCACAACTTGCTGGAAGCTGGAGACTGTCTCTTTCAGGGAGCTCAGTTGTGTTGGTTTGTTTCTATGGCTGTTCTCTTTTTCTTTTAGTTGGTGTGGTGAGAATCTGATTGTTTCAGATGGTTTGGTTGCTCTGAGACTCTTCTTTAAAGCTCAACCTGTCTCAGAGTGTCTTTCAGATGTCCTTACATTTTATAGATGCCTGGAAGGTACTTAGGGAATATGTTCATTTTTAGGAACTTATTGAAGATTTTGAGTTCTTTATGTCCTGTATTTAATCTTTCCTGTAGTGTGTTTTTCCTCTTTCTTAGAAAATCCCATATACTAAAGAGGTTCCCTTCAAGACAGAAGGGAAATAACTATAAAACAGTACAGAAAAAAAAAAATCTCAATAGAATTTAAAAGTCATTTCCTCATACAACTGTAATGTCTTTGAGCTCTTATATTGTGGTTTGAGGAAAAGCTTATGCCTTTCTGCATGTACGCACATGTGAGTGTGTATTTGTGTGTGTGTGTGTGTGTGTATCTGTGTTTATGTGCAACATATAGGTTCACTTACAAGTATGTATATAGAAGCCAAAGGACAACACTGAGTGTTATTCTTTAGGTGATGTTCATATTATTTTTATAAATATCTTTAATTCTTCAAGAATTTCATACATTAAAATTTGATAATATTGACCCCCAAATCCCCTTTGTTTGCTACTCCTTACTGGACCACTTCCTCCTTTGTAACACACTTCAAATTTATTGTGTGTGGGTAGGGTGGCTGGGAATACTGAAAGTTTCTCCAGGCTGGAAGTTAGGTGCTGTGGCTGCTCATTAAAGGCCTTCTCTATAGTTCCTCAAGGCGCAACCCAATAACAAGAGAAAGTCCATGAGTCTTACAGGCTTTAATTTTATGATGGATGATGGTTGAGTCTGGATGTGCACCCCTGTGAAACTCAGGGCAAACGTGAGTTAAATAGGGAGGGAGAGAAGGGGGAGGGGCTGGGGAAGAATGCTTAATTGGCTCTGCCCTCTGGCCTTCAGGCATCTCATTAGTATGTAAATCTCTCTAGGGCCTGAGGCCGGTAGTCACACCATCTACCTGTGCTCTTTGGGTGGAGTACATTGCCTGGAATGGGAATGAACCATGCAGGTCAATGGAGTTCCATGCCATGTGTTAGGAGCCTGGGTTCTCGGAGCATGGTAGAACAGATGCACGTCCTTTACAGGAAATGGACACCTCTTGGGTTTCTGGGCCTTCCAGCTAGAGCTTTGACCAAAACCAAGACCTCTTTCGTGGCCCTACAATTGTGCACTTTTTTCTTTTTGTATATTTAATAAGACATCCAATCCAAACTGTGCTGGCCATATAGAGTATTATTGGCCAACTAGCATCTGTATTCTTGAAGTAAACTAATTCCACTTACTCTAGATGCCATCTACTGTCTATAGCTCCTCCATTATGAGTGGGGAATAATGAACCTTTTCCTATTTATGCTAGAATGTTGTGGCTTGCAGGTCTTGTTATGTGCACAGGACTTGTGCAACCAACCACAGCTCCTCTGAATTTGTGACTGCAAGACACAATTTAATCTAGTTATCCATTATTTTTAACTCTTATAATCTTTCTGCCTTATCTTCCCTAATTTCCCTAGAACACACTGGGGACTTAGAAGTGAAACAGTTGTGCAATTTGTGGCTGAGCATCCCAAAGTCACTTATTCTCCAGACTTTAACCAAGTGTGAGTTTCTACATTTATCATCATACACAAAGACATGTCTCAGATGAGGACATTGGTCATGTAGAATTCAAGTTAGTCCTGACCAGGAATGTTCTTTCCTGTTGGTTAACTCTCATAGTCCTGGGGATGCCATTGGTGGATAGTGTGGGAGGAAAAAGTGGTCAATGGTTTGAGCCAGCTTGCCCTTGTGCAATAAGTACAATAATAATTGACATGCCAAGGTATATCCATGGTTCAATAGTAATATGAATTCTGTGGGTATACTAACTACTTAATATTATATAGGACTTAAGCATCACTCAAGAAATGAAAAGGCATTCCTAATACTGAAAATATTACCAGAAATCCATAATTAGGAATCTCATAGGTCCCAGAGCTGAACAAACTATAGTTACTTTGCTAAATTGTCCTTTAAATTTGAATGTCTACACTCACAGATTAGAGCAGCTGTCAGACATCATCAAAAAAGTCTCTTTGTTATTTTATTATTGTTATTATTATTGTTGTTGCTGTTTATATTATTATTATTTAATACATTTTTGGCCTTACCAGGAAGTCACAAAGTAGATGAGGCTACAAGAAATTTAAATTTTATTCTTTCTTTGTTGTTGTTACTGCTGCATCTGTTGCTGTTTTATCATTATTTTTATTTGTGTGTCTATTTTGTTTTGAGTTCTTGAGCTAAATCAGGACTCTTATTTTTGTAAGGCAAGAACTATACCAATTGAACTATATGCTTGCCTCTTACTTTTATTGAAAACTCACCTTATTACCTCCAAAATATATCTTTCAATATGAAACTATTAAAAATGCAAACATGTCTACATAGGTTAACAACAACTAACAAACTTGAACATAATACTATAAGCAGTGTTGGAAAGGCTTAAGTAGACTAAGTCAGGATAGCTGAAGAGAAGGTCCCACTTAGAGGAAATTAAAATAAAATTTACCTTAAATCTTAGTTTGGAGTTTAGGTCTACTGCTAATAATTCAACATTGGAACAATGACATGGTGGGTTTGTAAAGCATTTTAAACAAGTTTCATATGGAAACACACACTTTCAACCTTTCCATCCTTTTTTAACTCAGCAATTTCAGGTTCTATTCTTACACTTAGTACTCTAAACAAACAAACAAACACACAAACACACAAATATCAAAAACGTTAAAGTTTCAGGACAGAATAACAGCACAAAAATGCATATTTCCACCTTATTTATCTGTAATTTAAAAGAAATTAATTTCAAAGAATGCTGTTAGAAATTGACCATAAATTGTGAATATTTCAGTGAATTTTACACATTAAGACTATTGTAATGGGTAACACATTAGTTCTGACAGATATATAAATGATTAAGAAAGTCTCTAAGACCTTAGGAAGGGTGTGTGTGTGTGTGTGTATGTGTGTGTGTGTATTTAATTTTTTGCTTCTATTGTTAACCAAAGAAAAATCTTTATTAAAGGACCAGAAACTTCATATGAGAGTTTTAGAAACAACTTTTACATGTAAAGTTTGTGCTGCCTTTGTCTATTCTTTGATATGTTCCCTCTTTAGAGTAGAAAATTGCAAGGCACCAGTTGCCTTTGTTTTCATGACTGGTGTCTAAGAGAAAACCTGGATATATTCAACTTAGAAAAACAAATGCAATTGATTATTCTTTCTCAACTGTTTCCTATTTACATAATATAATTGACTTTCTCATTAGTCAGATTGACCTTAAAGTTCTCCAGTGTCACACTGCATTAAAACTTGTAGAAACAGAATACACTTGCAGGGAATACTATCCTGCCAAGCCTAATCTCTTCAGACTTTTACAAGAGTATAAATGGTTTTTAATTACCTTGGCTATAGATCTTGAAAAGGTTTTTTATTTTTTCTTAAATTTTTATTTGTATATAATCTCGAAGAAATGCATGACAAAATTATCATTTAATATAAAATCAAAGTGAGTACATCAAAACATCTGCTTTTAGAAGAATTAACTGAAGTTAATGCACCATAAATAATTGCAGGGAAAATTTACAAGAAATTTTATATTTTTCTTTCTGTCTAGTAAACCCAAATATACACATTCATTGTAACATGCTTAGCCAAATGAGTTCCACAAAATCAATATGTCAGTGGTAATCCCTGAGTTTCCAAATATTTCTCAGAACATCTGGGAGAGTAGAAAGCTTGTATATGGCAAATTCAATTTATGATCATCCTGGATTAATATCTAAGCCTGGGAATTGGTGAATGTTTAATCCTCACATTTAATTATGTAAACTTTTAATGATTAGGGTTTATCACAACAATTAACAACAGTTGCCCAGAAAATGTAGAGAAGAAATGACATAAATTTTCAGATTAGCATTTTTTCATTTTGGAATCAAATTTTGCAAACCATGGAATAGATCCACCCATACAAAGATTACTTGTCTTTCAATCTAAAACAACTGTGTAAGACTTCTTCTACAGGAGATTTTAATGGAAATGTAAATTTGGCCCACCAGAGGTTTTTGAATGTTTTGAAACTCAACTTATTTCATGATTAAGTCAATACAGTCTAGTTCTAAAGAAATAAAGACTCATGCCTTGACAGATGAAAAATATAGAATAATGTAACAAATTATTTAACCCAATGTACTGAGTTTGTCTTGGGCAGAATCTTGTTGTCTTTCTCATGCTTGTGTTTTCATTTGTATTAAATTTAATAGAAAGACTTTAATGTACATGGATATAACCTAACGACAATTGCATTTTACATAGTTTCATTAAAAAACGTTTGTTTATCCACATCTTTTGTAAAATAGTCAACACATAAATGAAAGAATAATGGACAGATGAGTACATGTTTGCTCTTGTAGAATATAATGCAAGATGTAATTACAAGAAAGAATTATATGCATTCAGTAGATTTGTAACTCAAAACAGTGGTAAATGCTGAAGAAAGCAACCAGAGAATGAGTCCATAAATTGGAAAGAACAGGAGGAGAGATAGCAGAGAAGGGAGCCTGACCAAAAGCAGAGAATTTTTGAGTGAATAGAAGCTGAGAGTAGAATGTTGGTTACTGGTTGAGGAGAGATTAGACAGAGGAAAGAGTGGTAAAATCAATGAAAACAGCTACAGAACAAGAAAGCTTGGTGTATTGCTGTACAGAGGGCTGAATACTGATAAGAGCAATGTACTGCTTCTTTTAGAAAGCTCGCACAGGACTAGCAGGATGCTTCATAGAGCAGTTGCTCACTTCCCAGCCTAAAGAAATGAGTTATGAGTTCCAGTCTCAAGATTCCACGTAGAAAACAGATTCGTACAAGTTGTCCTCTGATCTCCACATTCGTGCTATGGCACATGCATGTACACACACACACAGACACACAGACATACACACACACACACACACACACACACACACACACACACACAAATAATGAAATAAAAATATTTTTTCAAAAAATAGAAAAAAAGAATTTGAGGTGTATTTGCCATAAAGGCATTATAAAAATTTGATGGAATAGATATGCTTTGTCTGCCTTTAAAACTGTACAATGCATATATGTGCCCAAAACATATATAGTTCTGAATTCAGAAGTTATCACAGATTTTTGTTTGATTGCTTAGCTGCCTTATTTGTGGTTGGTTCTGTCACAATTTTAAAAGATCTTCATTTTACTTCAGGATATTTATAAAATTTCTTCTCTGACTGCTACTTGCAAGTTTATAATGCATTCTAATGACTCTCCTCCCTCCTTCTTACCTCCTTCCCATCCCTGTCAAGACTCACCAGCACACATACATGCCAGTTATACCAGTTGCTATTCATTACTTATGGTTTGTTGTTGGGCCATTTAGTTTAACCACATCTGTGTGACTACTTCACTGGAACAGTCTGGTCTATTGAACCCTGATAGAGTCACCAGTGGGTACTAACTGACAGTGATTACAATCTTTCCTCATTCCTGCATGACTCTTATCAGATAATTCTTGTGCAGACTCTTATGTATCTGCAGCTGCTACTGTTTGTGATTGCAGTAGGTCTGTTTTTAATTAAAGATAACATTTTACAGATCTTCTTCTTATACTTTTACTAATATATCATTTTAGATTAATTTTCTACAATGTTTTCTGAGCCTTACAGATAATTTGATAAGTGTTTTATTTATTGCTGGACATCAATTGTTACCTATTCTGAGCACTTGGTGCTGTCTGAAATCTCTGAATTTACTGCCATTTATTTTAAATAGAAATTTCTCTGATACTCAAATAGTTCCTCATAAATATCTGGACTTTTAGATTAACTCAAATTAAAATTCAAAACTATGTACATCAAAATTTTTTGTGTCTTTAAAATAATATAATATAGTAGGCATACACTTAAATAATTTTAAAATGAAAATTAGGAATGTTGGCATGAGCTGGACATGCAGATATTTAACAACATTTTGCTTTTTAGAAATTGTGTGTATTTAGACCCATTCACACCATTCAGTTATGGGACAGTTGTCACATTAGTCACCTACATGCACAGACTTCAGTTCTTAGATCAAGTTATTCAAGTGTTTGAAAGCCATGTGCCCTTTGGTTTTCTGTCTGCTCTAGTTTTCTGTCCTGTTCTTACAGCCTAGTTTCAAGACCTTCACCTAACATCATGGCATAAATAATGATGGTCCCTATATCCTCACGTATGTCCTTTTACTTCAAGCCATTCTCTGTGATTTCAGCCTTAAATGTACAATTTTTTGGTGAATATATTCACTTGAATACATCAATATTTCTCTGAACATGTTATGTCTATTATAAGAAAAATTTCCCCTCCATTACTATTCTTGCTATCTTTCAACCATGAGACTGGGTAATTAAATATGAACTGATCTCTCTGATTTTCAGTAATACTGCTGTCTCTCTCTTCCACTCTTCCATCGCTCCTTCTTTGTTTTCTTCATTACTTTCTCTCTGTCTCTATCTTTTCCTCCCTTCCACTGAATTTTACTGCATTTTTTTCTCTCTTGCCTCAATGTGTGTAGGAATATCTAAACATTCTATATCCATCAAATTCGGTATGATATTGTACCAATCTGTGTAAATGCCATTAATAAAAAATTTATTTCATTTGACCTTTACATAAATGGAATCCTGATAACTATGTTAATACAATAATTATGCTCTGTTTCATGCACTGCTAGGTGGTGTGAATTTATTAAAATTATGTTATCTTATTTTGAGTTATTGAGGTTTTGAATAGTTTCTAATTTGTACCTGTTATAAATAATATTTCAAAAGGTTAATCTTAGCAATGCAATAGAGTCTACATGATAGAAATGTTTCTATGTAGACATTCCAAAATGTAGCTAAAACTAATATGGGGCTCTAAAACAACTGAAGTGCTTGATGACTTTCTTCACATGATTGAATATTTAACATTTTTGTTTAAATTTGCATTTCTATTGCCACATGTTCACCATTAGCTGTACAACTACAGTTCTTTTACCTAGGTATTCAAGTAGAAAAGCTAGATCACATGTTATTTTCACCTTTAAGTTTTCAAAATGAATCACATTATTTTTCACAATATTTAGAAAACATCTTAGTATGTGGAAAATCTCATTTGTCATGCTTTACTATCATTGGTATTGCCAAGATATTTGTTTTTCTGATCTGATGGTAAAAGATGGCACTTCATTTAGGATTAGTTTATGTGTTGAATATATTTAAAATTTTTTATTTGTAACATATATAAGTTATTTGCCTGTTCAAATTCTTTGCTTCATTTGTTCTTTCTGCTTGTTAACTTTTCTCTACATAAACACAAGTGGTAATTAAATATTATAGGCAATTGATCTTTCCATTTTATCTTTGTATTTTGTAAACATGCAAATATAATGTTTCATTCTCTATCTTTCAAAATTATTTTTATCCTCCTATATATGTATGTAAAGAAAATATATTGTTAATACAACATATTTGGACTAAATTTAATTGATTGTGTTTTTAAAGGAAAATCTGAAAATATAACTATCTTGAACTTTAGTCATCACTGATCTCATGGTTGCAATTTAAATAATTTTAAACATTACACATTTATGTGCTTAGTCAAAGAGTAGACTATAAATCACTTCACTATTAGTATTATAATTTGAGCTTTGGTTAATGAAATACTAACATATGCTTTAAGATCAATTTTTTTAACCAATTCTCTGATTGCATCAAAGTTAGCGACAATATACTGGGGTTAGACAGAGAAGAAAGTCAAGACAGGAATCTGAGAGCAAGTACTGGAACAGAAGCCATAGTTGAATGCTCCTTACTCACTTGTAATCATGACTTACTTAGCTACTTTGTGTCTATCATGCAAGGCAGCATTACTAATAGAGAAACCATCCCCACTAAGTTAGGTCTCACAAGAAAAATGGTCTACACACCTCCACACCGACTAAGAACATGAAGGAATTTTCTGTGAGAAAGAGACTCTTTGTTACTTGCACTCACGTGACTGGATTACTGCTGACTCAGCACTCACTTGTCTGACTTGGCAGCTTGCCTAGCTTGCTTGAATTGGCAGGCCTCCACTATGGGAATGCAGAGAGGTCTTCTGGCAGGAGATTAGGTGGCAGTGTTGGCAGCAGTAACAGCTCATTAGTTAAAGGCCTTCTCCACGGTTTCTGATGGTGGGGCCCCAAAGACACGAGGAAGTCCATGGTTTTAAAAGGTTTAATGTCACACAGGATGATATTTTTCCAGTTCCATCCATTTGCCTAAGAAGTTCAAGAACTCATTGTTTTTAATAGCTGAGTAGTACTCCATTGTGTAAATGTACCACATTTTCTGTATTCATTCCTCTGTTGAAGGACATCTGGGTTCTTTCCAGCTTCTGGCTATTATAAATAAGGCTGCTGTGAACATAGTGGAGCATGTGTCCCTGCTGTATATTTAAATATATTTTGGGTATATGCCCAGGAGTGGCATACCTGGATCCTCTGGTAATACTAAGTTCAATTTTCTGAGGAACCGCCAGGCTGATTTCCATAGTGGTTGTACCAGTTTACAATCCCACCAACAATGGAGGAGTGTTCCTCTTTCTCCATATCCTCATCAACATCTACTGTTACCTTCTTTTTTATCTTAGCCATTCTGACTGGTGTGAGGTGGAATCTCAGGGTTTTTTTTGATTTGCATTTCCCTGATGACTAAGGATGATGAACACTTCTTTAGGTGCTTCTCAATCATCTGAGTTTCCTCAGTTGAAAATTCTTTGTTTATCTCTGTACCCCATTTTTAATAGGTTTATTTGATTTTCTAGAGTCTAATTTCTTCAGTTCTTTGTATACCTTAGATATTAGCCCTTTATCAGATGTAGGATTGGTAAAGATCTTTTACCAATCTGTTGGTGGCCACATTGTTCTCTTGATGGTGTCCTTTGCTTTATAGAAGCTTTGAAGTTTTATGAGGTCCCATTTGTCAATTCTTGATCTTAGAGCATAAGTCAACAGTGTTCTGTTCAGGAACTTTCCCCCTGTGCCCATAAAGAAGTAATCTCATGCAGGAATCTAAATAAATATTAGGCTAGAATAAAGAAGTAATTTCAGACAGAAATGTAAATTTTAGGCTGGAACAAGAAAGTAGGCTTCAAATATGACCGTGGGCTAGGATAGAGAAGTAGGCTCAGATACTTTGGTCATCATGATAAGCTCTTAGAAACAGTCATCATGGGAGTTTTCACATAATTGGGTTTAATGCCTTGATTGTTCTTTGATTATTTATGTTTATTGTATTCCTTGTTCCTTGACTGTTTTGCATCTATTGTATTGCTAGACCCTCAACCTAGAACTGACTTTAATACATGCATGTAATCAAATTGGTATAAAAGCATAAAGGAAGAAGGGGTATAGGATAGCTTGTTCTACAGAGGGGAAATAGGGAAAAGGGATGGGAACTGTATTGTAAATAAATAAATTTTCCAATAAAAATAAAGAAGATTTATTGTCATGGTAGAAGGTAGATGAATCTGGCTGCACCCCCTACCCCCAAAACTCAGGACAGACCTGAGTTAAATAGAGAGGGAGGACAGATGAGAGTCTGAGAAGGAATACTTAATTGTCTATGCCCTCTGGCCTTCAGGTATCTCATTAGTATATAGATCTCTTGAGTCCCTGAGGCCTGTAGTCATATCTTCTACCTGTGCTAGATGACACAAACCTCTTTTTAGGAGGGGCTGTAGGGCCCAACCTGACTGAAAGGTGCAATGGAGCTCTTGGCCATTGGGAGTGAGGCTGAACACCTGCTGTTGTCCAATTAGGGTCCTGGGTTCAAGGCCTATGCTCAACCTGGAACCAAGGTATCCTTTCACAGTCCCACACAGCAGAAATCCAGTATCCTCTTATCATACAGAAACACATCCCTGATTTGACCATAAACTTTCCTTTCTCATTCATCCAAAATATCTCATATTAATATCACAGTCTAAACATACTATAGCTTTAAAAGTCCCACAGGCTTTATAATAAACAAACACTTTAAAAGTTGGCTGTTGCCAGGCAGCGGTGGCACATGCCTTTATTCCGAGCACTTGGGAGGCAGAGGCAGGCAGATTTTTGAGTTCAAGGCCAGCCTGGACTACAGAGTGAGTTCCAGGACAGCAAATATAAAAAAACTGTCTCTAAAATGTTCAAAGTCTCTCAACTTTGGATTCCTGTTAAATAAGTAAGTAAGTAAGTAAGTAAGTAAATAAATAAATAAATAAACTAAAAATAGAAAGTACTACTTCCTACTCCAAGAAAGAAGAAGCAGGAAATAGTTATATTCAAATAAAAGCAAAACTGAAGTCTTGCACTTGGTTAGTTTTTTAGGACTTAAAATCTGGGGTACAAAGGGCCTCAGTAGCTCCAACTCTGTAGCTCTGCCAACCACATATAGTTGTCCCATAGGCTCAGGCTACCTCTGATACCTGGTGATCCTTTGTGATCATCAACACATCTCAACACATGTATCACCATCTCAACACAATTTCTAAAAAAATAAAGAAGAACAATCCTAAATTCACATGTAAACATAAAATACTTAGAGTAGTTAGAGCAGCTCTCAGTAAAAAGAATCACAGTAGAGGTGGTTTTGTACCTAATTTCAAAGTACATGATAGAAAAAGAGTAGTAAAAATAGCATGTTACTCTCACAAAAATAGACACATAGATAAATGAAGGTGAATAAAGAATTTTATGGTTATAACCTGGCCTCTATTTCTAGCCACTATCTACTTCCTTTTTCACTCCCTCTGGCACTCAAATCCTCCCTACCTTCTCTATCATGATAAGCTACAACATGTAAATCCTGAACCAAACAGTTTTCTCCTCTATCAACCTATTCCTGTTAGACATTTCAGTCTCAGTCATGTGGGGCTAAAAGTAGCAATACAAGCAAACATTCTTTTCTTATGTAGATAGACTAAGTAAGGTCTATGCTAAAGGGCAACAGTAAAAAATTTTAAAGTAAATAGAAAAGATTGAAAATACTGACAGGAGCTTTATAACTTGACAAATACACACTGAACTACAGAGAACTGTCAGAGAGAAAGCTTAGCATGTGTGAGGCTCTGTATTCAATTTTTAGTATACATACATAAAGACATACAGATTAAGTTGATATGCATAAGTACAATCACAGATAACTGTTCCCCTCTCTCCATCTAGAATATCACTAGTATCTATTGAACCCTCAGCAAGGGAGATGTAAGCTCCCTTGAGAATGAGAATATTCATCCTGGTAAATCAGCTCTTTCTTCATCTCCCTTAAGAAACCTAACCTGTGTGTACTAGGGGTGGCAATGTCATTCAATACATATTCAGTAAGTCCTTTCTATTTCAGCAGCTTTTGGAATTCCTGCTTGGGATATACTAATAAAGACAAAAAGAAAAAAGAAATAAAATCTGTATAGTATAATGCTGTTGGCCTGTTTGTCTTTCAGCTGAACGTCCAGACTCAACCCTAATTCTCTGCTATTCCATATCCACCATGTGGTTCTCCTGTTCTAACTCCAGGCTGTTTCCCATTTTCTTCCTGTCTTCTGCCCTTGAACTTCCTTGTCCTTCTGTTGTCCTTCTGCCCTGGCTCTAACCACAAGCTCTTTATCAAAAGCCACATTCCTTTCTCATAGTGGGAGAGATTCCACAGTTTACTCATTTGGAACCAGTCAGCATCAGAACTATGCCCATAGAGTTGTCATTAGGTAAGACTGAAAGCAATGTGACAGTATGATATTTAATATGATAATCTCAGAGAATAATCCTTTAGGGCAAGTGAAGACACCACAAACTTTTACATATAAAATGCTGGTAATGTGGGTTATACCAGTGATAATTCCATACATCCTGCCAGCTTCTGCAAATGAGAATAGAGGGACACACCTTTTGGCCAGTTTATACAGTATGTGTGGGGGTACATTACCCTTTGGAGAGTACTGAGATATGCTGACTCCATGATAGGCTTCAAACTGGCAGTTCATGAGACTAGGCCTAGATATCTATTTCCTAGAACTAGGCAAGACCAGTCTAGTCAGTTATTGGAAACAACAACAACAACAACAACAACAACCACCAGGCTTCATGCAGTCAGAAACTGCCCGAGCATCAGAAGCTGCTTTGCCACCTGGCCTCAGGGAATGAGTCAGCAAAAGTTTCCAGCCTCCCAGCCCCAGCAATGGTTCTGGAGTGTTCCCAGAGCCCCAGCCAATCCCAAAAATATCCATGTCCCTAAAGATGGAACCAACAAATTAAGATAAAGGTCATCTACCCCTCCCTGGAATTTCCCTAATGTGCTTTAAATGGGGCCTGTGAGATTACTTTAGCATGTCCATCTTGGTACAGGTTAGACCCTCACCATGCCAGACTTAAGCAGAATAAAAAGCTCTTTGCTTTTGGATACTATTTAAGTCTAGGGTATCATTCTTTGGAGAATCACAGACCCTTACATTTTACTCAAATACCTTCTACCAGTACTCCAATATGTTCACTTATATGTTGAAATCACTCTCAAGTAGTTGAAGAACCAAATGATGAGTTTGAATGGTGCTTAGCAACTGTTGAGTTCTTTAACTTTATGATGTGATTTCAGAAATGGTTTTGTTCCATACATGTTTACATATGTCTGAATACAAAATTACAAATACCTTGATTAAATTTATTTTGTCATTTTCTAAACATAAAGATACTCTGTGGTTAAAAACAAATTTGTTTTGACAGCTGATTGTCATCTTTACAGAATTTCTCAAAATCACTTCAGAGTTGAACCTCTGGATATAACTGTGTGAGAGCATCTGGGCTGCTGTAATTGATTTGGGAAGACCTCATCTTATTGTGGATGAAACCACAGACTTCCCTTAATTGGAGATAGAGACCTGAGCAGCAACATGAATTTATCACTATCTGTTTTCTAATTGTGGATGTCCAGATGCTTCAAGATTCAGTTGTCTCTGCTTTCATGCAATGGTTGACATTGAACTAGGAGCTACAATAAGTTTATCATTCCTTATGTGATTTGCCCAAGCAAATAAGCCTCTTATTTTAAATTTCACTCTGGGAATTCAAATATTGCTATCTTTGTGTGTGTGTCTGTGTGTGTGTGTGTGTGTGTGTGTGTGATTATAATTTAAGATACCTTGTACTATGACTCAAATTATTAAAGTTATTTCATTTCTTTCCACAGGTGCTCTCCAATAGCCCTCCCTTACTCCCCCTGGATTGTGGTACCCCCCCCCCAGTTGTGGTTTTGGGCTTTAAATTCTCTCTGTCTCCAAAGCCCCGGAGTCAGACCCCATTGCCCCTGCATGGGCTACAGGTCTTGACCTCAGTATACTGATTAAAATATACCTCTTGCTGATTACATCAAATTTGGTGTCTTGCAGTGGCTACGAATTCCTGAGGCTTGAGTGAGGTCCTCCATTCGTGGGGCCTTACACCTCTGCAGGTTAAGTGCTGGGATTGCAGAAATGAACAATTATGCCTACTAATTTTTAAATTTCTCACACATTAATTTATGACACTAGGGAAAAAAAGCATATTTGAAATATAATAGAAACTTTAATGATTATTCTGTCTGGTTTTACATTTAAGCTCTTATGCCTAAAGATACTACTCTTGTTTGCAATCAGTCTCAGGTGAACAAAATCCTTCTCTGGTTGATTCTGTTTAAAAACATGTTGATTTTCTTGTTCTTCTTAGTGACTAGGTTCTGACATATAATAATATTATTATTCATGATAAAATTGATCTCTTTTTCTATTTATTTTATATTGTATATAAATTTTTCCCCAGGAAAATAAAAGTTCTATAGGAATAACTTTGCTGTAAGAACAAAATGTTAACCACATAGTTTGCTGAAAATTATGCATGTAATGAGTTAGTTTAAAATTGTACACTCAGCAAATTCTGTTCCTTTTCTTTAGTTAAAATACTAAATACTTCAATTCTGTTAAAAATGTCACATGTCAAAGACAATGATTGACACATGGAAGTATTTTAAGATTTATAATGAAGATTTCCTCTATTTTTGGGAGTGCTAATACCACTAAGTTTTAACCTCACTTCAAGAAATGGAAGTACGTCATTAAAGCCTGTAGTCACTTGTTGTACTTGTAAAACAATGTACTCCCAGTGTTTCAAGATTATTTTACCTCACTTAATGAATAATTATTTTATTTGTATTGCAAATTAAATCTCTTACTGTGATTTGATTTAACATAGCATCTTAGTTTATTCTACTTCAGATATTTACTAACATGAAAATCTAAAATAAAGTTATTTAACTTGCATGCATTTATGCAAAATATAATATAACATAATTTTAAAATAAACTATAAATAAAATTATATATTATCTTTAAGTAAAAAATTTACATCCCTGACTGTAACAAGTTACAATGTTATATTGTAAAGTGTTAACTTTATGAAATGTGGTACTAAAATTTCACAACATACCTTTCAAATATCAACTTCATCTATAAAGAAGAAATTGTAAACAAGCATATAGTATTATTTATAAATAGAAAGTGACCATATAGTGTCTCAAATCTGTGAAATGAAGTATATGATAATTTGAGTGAGAATGTGCCCCATAGGTTCATATGTCTAACAACTTGCTTTCAATAAGTGGCTATTTATGGAGAATTAGGAGGTGTGATCTTGATGGAGGAAGCATGCTACTGGGAGTAGGTTTTCAGGTTTTAAAAGTCTATCCCCATTTTGAGTTACTTCTCTAATTCCTTCTTGTCAATCAAGATGTGAGGTCTTAGATGTTCTTGCAACCATTATGGACTCTAATCCTCTTAAAGCAAAAAGAAAAAATAAATGTGAAATTTGTGTGTGTGATTTATGATAACAGTGACTATTTTTTGGAAAGGTGTCAATTGACATAAAAAGACCCAAATTATTGGGTTTATACCACTGTCTATAGTTTATTTAAATATTTAATATAAACATATTTCTCTGTAAATATCATAAGTACAAACAAAATTTATGCTGGTTATATAGATAATACAGATGAAAGTATTAATACAAACTCAATAATCTAGTCTGAATTGGCACTTTTAAAAGCCATTTCATAGTTCAAATGAATAGTTCATCATGTAAAAGCAATTACTGAACAATCCTGATGACCCAGGTACATCACATGGATGCCTCAGTGGAAAGTAAGTAACTATTCCCTATAATTTCTTTTTACATGGTATCATAGCATCCATAAAACATGAGATGAACATGCCCATATTCAAATATCTCATACATACACACTAAAATGGTAGTCACTAAATTGTAAACATCCTATGAAAAGAGTAACTCCAGTGTTAGGCAGATGGCTTAGTGGTCAAAGTAGTTGCTTGAAAGTATGAGGGCTTAAAATCTGATTTAAAGCACTCATATAAATGCTAGACATGGTGGTGCACATCTTTAACTCAGTTCTAGGAAGGTAATGACAAGTGAATCTGGAAGTACTACTGACCAGACCATCTAGCTAAAGTAGTGATCTCAAGTCAACAAAAGAACTTTACTGAAAGGAAAACCATATAGAGCAATAAAAGAAAACACCATTGTTAACTTCCTGCCTGTACACATGAAGTACACACACACACACACACACACACACACACAGAGAGACATAGAGACAGAGAGACAGAGACAGAGAGAGAAGGACAGAGAGGCACAGAGACAGAGACAGACAGACAGAGAGACAGAGAGAGAAAGACAGAGAGAAAGAGAGGGGAGAAAAGAGACAGAGAGAGGGAGAGAGAGAGAGACAGAGAGACAGAGAGATTCAGAACTCTAAAAATTAATGGTAAAATAAATTTATAGCTCTTCACTTTTAAGGAGTCTGAAAATGAGTAAATATAATCAATCTTAAAAATGATAAAATGATTGTTCTTTAATCCCAGACACTAGTAATATAAGAATAAAGAAAACATGCTAATATAATCCTTTGTTTGATGAGGTAAAAACACCTCATGAATTCAATAACATTGTTCAGAACAGAGTTTATAAAAACAACATTCTGTCCTGGTTGGAAATAAGAAAAGATTTGTCATTGGATGTTATTTATTAATAGATTACTAACTTCTCAAAGAGGTTTCCAAAGCAGGCAGTTTACACAGTTGCCTAACAAGCAGAACTAACAGACTCCCAATGGTGAGGAAAATGTATACAATTGAATGTTTGTATGTATGGAGCACATTAGTCTCTCTTTCTGATAAATGTGGCAGAATATCATCTAAAACTTGATCTTAGTCCACAGGATGACACCGGAATATGGTTTCAATAGAGAAGATTTGCATCTTCTGTTTAAGTATAATTCTTAGAAGCCACTAATATTTACTTAAAATATCCCAAATCAAATTACTTAGGTAGAATTCTTAAAATAACTCAGTTATTTAACACAGTGAGTTAATACTATCATAATTGAACTGTTGGTTTCTCCTGTAATTAGTGTTGTTCTCTCTTTCATAAAACTCAGATCTGCAGAAATCTCAAAAGTGTGTATTGTCACTGAACAAGAAAGACTATAAAGAGTATAAGAACAAAGTTAAGTTTCTTTTAAAACTGGTCAGTAAGAAATCCATGAAATGATAAGAATCAATCTATAGCCACAGATTGATAAATTATTTGTGAAATTACAGGAAATGTGTTCATGGTCTGATTAGAAATCTCCATAGAGGAGTAAACATTCAAATGTTAATGAAGTCTATACAATAGTTATGAGATTATAGATTATTTCATTATTTATCTTCATGATATTTTCTTATAGATTTTTTTTAGTTAAACAAATATTTCAGTGTTTGTCATTGATTTAAAATATCCTATGGTCTGCTTAGTCTTCATGCCAGATTGTTGAACTGTTTTCAGTACCACTTTAGGCATTTTCTAGTTCTCATGAGTGGACTATTTAACTGGTCATCTTCTGTTTTGTGTATCCTTACCCCTCCCTAAAATCCTACACAGCTTATCATTCTCTCTTTTTGATCACATTGTTTCATGTAAAACTTTGTGATGAATTTGAGAACATTTGCCACTATTATTTCTAGAAAAGGAAATTGTAAACTTGCCATATATTTCCTGTAACTAGAAATGATGCTACTATAACTATACATAATAATCAAAAAGAAAAAAAAAACACTATTATGTAACTTTCCCATGTAAGTGCTAGCAACATATACTTTCTTCTCAGATAGGGTTTCATTGTAGGTCAAGCTGTCCTTGAACTCCCTACCTTCCTCCAGCTACAATGTCCTTAGTACTGAGATTGTATAAATGTACTTACATGCCAAACCTCATATTTGGTTTTTGAAGTTTCTGTAACCTTTTAAGTAACAATTATGTTTGACATAAAATGGCCAACATATTTAATGATATAGGAGCTAGAAGTTAATAGGCTTTAAATGTATGACTGATTTGGAGTAAAAAAAGTGATTCAGAGTAATGCCCAATTTTAGCTTTCTAACAGTATTTGGGATATAATACCAGTGTAATATCAGAAATCATGCCATTTCTTTGGTTGTTAGGGATATTTCCAATAAACGATTAAGTATTTATTACTAAGTGTATAAAACATAAGTAAATGAATGTATAGATGTTTCCAACTATGTATAAAAGTTCGTGTGTGTGTGTGTGTGTGTGTGTGTGTATTTTTTTAGTAAATTCAAGAACATAGCAGTTAACTGGGTTAATTATGTGTCAGTTCAATGTTCCTTGTTAATGGACTCAAAAGTTAAATGTATTTCCAAGCAACACTGTGTTTGTTACACATCCCACCCTCTAATTATGGGCTGAATTAATTAATTAATATTAGTTACACAAGTCACATTTTTATCACAGTTGCATGAGTTACCTCAAAATTACATGTCATACAGTAAAATATACCTGAAAGTCAATTTCAGAAAACAGTTTAACACAGAAATAGAAAAAAGTACTTAAATATATTTTTAAATGGGAAAACAGTCAAAATAATCAACAGTTAAAATTGCATGTACAATTTAATTGTAGTTTTCGTTTGAATCAACCCCCAACTCTTTTTGTTTGTTTGTTTGTTTTGTTTGTTTCAGAAAATTCAGCTTTTGAAGCAACTGATATAAACTGACTGTTATACACAAAAGCATTGATTGAGCAATGCTTTAATGGTAAATCAATTAGATTATTAACATTCTTTTGAACTCAAAAAAAGCTTACACTTACATTTTAGATAAAGATCCTACACTGGACAGATCATTCTGAACAAAACCATTCAATCAGTATTATGCAGGAAATAACTCTTACACATTCAACTGGTTTCTTATAATTTGAGTAGTTCCAATAATTATAGAGCTTCTATTTTTGAAAATCATGGATTGTTGTACATCAAACAAGGATGAAACGCTTTAGATGCTACTTAGAAAAGTATTAATGATACACAGTAAAGTAATCTCCTTACTAAATGGCCTATATCTTATTAATTACTTGTAGTTACAATAGTCATATTTTTATTTCATTTGCATGAATCACTTCAAAATTACACGTCTTAAATGAAAAAGCTGATAAAGCCAGCAAGTTTAGCAGTTATATTACCAGCACACACATAATGCTCTTTATATGGATGTTACTCATTTCAAAATACATTTAGTATGTAAAACAAGACAGTCAGAAAAATGAAACTCCCAAAATAATGGTTATATTTATTTGTTTTTTTCTATTACTATTTTTACTATTTGTATTATTTTTAGAAATTATAATAGAATTACATAATTTTCACCTTTCTTTTCTCCTTCCAAATCCTCTGACACACTCTTTCTGTTTCTCTACAAATTCATGACTTCTTCTTCCATTAATTGATATTACATCCATATGTGTGTGTGTGTGTATGCAAATAAAACCTGCTCAGTTTCTCTTTTTTAATTATATATATATACATATATATAACATTTCAGTCACTATCCCTCTCCTGGTCTGCCCTTCGACAATTTCTCATTCTGCTCCTCCTCCATTCAAGAGAAGAGGATGTCTCCAGCATCTCAGCCGACCCCACCACACCCTGCCAGGAATCTCTACTCCTGGTGCTTCAAGTCTCTCAAGGATTACGTGTATCTTCTTTCACTGAGGCTAGACCAGGCAGTCTTTTGATATATATATATGTGGCCTCTGACCAGCTAGTGTAGGCTGCCTGGTTGGTGGCTCAGTGTCTGAGTGATCTCAGGGGTCTGTGTTAGTTAAGACTGGTGGTCTTCCTATAAGGTCGCCATCCTTTTTTTCCCTAATTCAACCACAGTGGTCTCTGACTTCATTCCACTGTTTGGGTAGCTGAGTCTAACTCAGTCAGATGGTTATTGGGCCTCTCAGAAGGCCACCGTGCAATGCTCCTGTCTGTACTGCTCAGTCTCTTTAATGTTCCTATCATATGTTTTCAAAGATGCCAACTTAGTATTTGATAGCCAGTGGTATAATCTTAATTGGGAATGTCTAAGTTCTCCTCCTCTAGGCTTTCCTTAGTTGCCTTTAGGTTTTTGTGTAGGGTGAGGACTCCAGAGACCTGCCTCTGTGTCTCTGGACCCTGTCCACATCAGAGTGTCCATTGTTGTATTTGTTCAGCTCGCACTTAGGCACTCACACTGGTGACAGTATAGCTTACACTTAAAATTAGTATTTTCTTTGTAATTTAGTTTTTGACTTTGTATTTACTATTATTTTCTATTATGTGTGCATACACACACTCAGAAACATAAACACACATGTCTGCAAGTGCAAATATTATATTGTGCATCCTGTGCTTAGAGGACAACTTTCAAGCATTTGATCTAACTTACATCATGTGAGTCCTGGGGATTGAACTGGGATCATTTAAAATGTTGACAAACATGTTTTTTATGGAGACATATTCTTTCCATATTGCTGGTTCAACAGTGTTTAATTTAAATATCAGTGCATACTATAATATATTGTGGATTTTAAAAGTTAACACTTTTAATTACCAAAATGGTATTAGTAAGATCTTTCCACCTTATTTTACATTACATGCATAATAAGTATACATAATAATAAGTATACATAATGCATGAATTTTATTGTAATGGATATTTATCACCTACTTAGAGATCTGAAGAACATTATTGTCTCAGGTAATCTACATTTTGCCTAATGTAATTTATATATTGAAAATCATAAAATATTCATTAAGTGAATGATTGAATAAAATTGATTATTTCATTTACTGATGTGTTTGGATACACATGCACACAAATGCAGACACACACAAATATGTATATATATACATATATATGTATATATATGTGTATATATACATATGTATATATGTATATATGTATATATATACATATATGTGTATATATATATACATATATGTATAATACATATACACATATATGTATATATGTGTATATATACATATATATATACATATTTGTGTGTTTATACAATACTTGAGTAGCAATATTTAGCCATAGCATAATTTAAAAAGTATATTTAGTCCAACTTCCAAAGTTCCCATAATCTATAGCAGTATTAAAACTGTTAAAAGTCCAATGTTCAATGTCTCTTCTGAGATCCATCCAATCACTTAACTGTAATCCCTGAATCAAGACACGAAACCAGTTGGGCAAAAACACAAACTGCATGTCCATGTGTGATGTCAAAGCAGTTTTCAGATTTTCAACTCCTTTTTCATCTTTGTTGACTGTAACAAACTTCTTTTCCTGGGCTGGTTCTGCTCCCTGTTAGCAGCATTCCTCAGCAGATATTCTATGGCTCTGGCATCTCAAAAATATTGGGATCTCCAATGCAACTTCAATGTTATAGCTTCTTTCAATGTCTGGGATCCACACATGATCTTCTGGCTTCCTTTAAAGGACTGGTGTCACTTCTCAAGCGCTGCCCTCTATAGCACTCTAAGCTCAGGTTGATCCACTCCACTGCTACTGCTGGTATTGGTGATCATCCCATGGTACTGGCATCTCCAGTACACTGGGGTCTTCTGCTACAACTAGGCTTCACCAATAGTCCCTCATACGCTCTCTTCATGATGCCAAGCCTCAAATCTTTTGCATAATCCTTTCAGTCCTGGGCCATAAACTACAACTGAGTCTGTACCTTCACCAATGGCCTTCCATGGCCTCTCACAGTGTTAAGCTTCAGCTGTTCTTCCTGACCCCTTCATGCTTTCAAAACCAGTGTTACTTGGGTGACTGTTACACATTACCAAGGACAGCTGCAGCATGAGATACAACCTTGGCTATATCTGGAAGACAGCCTTTGTGCTCCCAGAACACACTTTCCAGAAGATTTCACCTCAGTGATGCTGGTCTTTTCTTAATCACTGCTAATTTGTTAGCTCCAGCTAGCCAGCATCAATTGTCCCAGTAGTCCCTTCTATTTTTCACTCTAAAGCCAGAGCCACATGGCTGAAGCTGCTGTTGTCTGCTGCTTGCTAGGCCTGGAACACGGCACCCCTTATTCTTTTACCAGCTTTCTGTTTTCCAACTCCTTTTCTGCCTAAGCTTGGTTTTCCTAGGACTTTCTTTGTACTTTGACCTTGATCTCAGAAATCTACATGGCTCTGCTTCCTGAAATACTGGATTTAAAGGCATGTACCACTATGGCTGAAATTAAGCATTTCTTCACCAAGAAATTGCTTTGTCTCATGCTGTCCTTGAACTCAGTCTGTTTGACTTTGTCTCCTGGGATTAAAACTATATAGCACCATGCCTGGATCTAATTTTAGCTGGGTAGGCTCTAGTTCCCAAATCTTTTAATCTGGGATCTCCTAGAACATAGAATTCAGTTCCATTTCACTTCCTGGTGCCCCTTTAATACTTGATCCATATATTTTATATTTTTCCTTTGTAAGCTTGCTATGCTTGTTTAAAACACTGTTCATAAGACTTTAACCACTGAAAAAAAGTTTTTGGTGAGCTTTTTTGAGACTTCTTTTGTCAATGCAATTAATATGATTTTTTTTTTCCTTTAAACTCAAATAGGCTCTTCAGACAAGGGCAAAAAGCACCCACATTCTTCACCAAACTACCACAAAAACAGTCACTAGCCCAAATTCTAAAACTCTCCCTTGTGGGCCAGGTCTGCACAGTTCAAATCATACTCAGCAACAAAATCTATTATTATATTTTATAAACATATTCCTATTAGAATAGCCCATTAAACCCAATGTGAAGCATTCTCCTGCTTTTTAAAGTCCAAACTTCCACATTCCTACAAACAAAAGCATGGTCAGGCCTATCACAGCAATACCTCAATCCCTGGTATGAACTTCTGTCTTTGTTAGGGTTTTACTGTTATGAACAGACACCATGACCAAGGCAAGTCTTATAAAGAACAACATTTAATTGTGGCTGGCTTATAGGTTCAGAGGTTCAGTTCATTGTCATCAAGGTGAGAGCATGGTAACATCTAGACAGGCATGGTGTAGACAGTGCTGAGAGTTCTACATCTTTATTTGAAGGCTGCCAGTGGAAAATTGACTTCTAGAAAGCTAGGATGAATGTCTTAAAGTGCTTGCCCACAGTGACACAACTATTCCAACAAGGCCACACCTCCAAATAATCAGGTACCCACATCCTTCATATCATTAAAAATTTCTCATCATTTTGAAAGTTGGAAAAGCAAAATGAAAAGGGTCATTTTGCTTTTGGCTGTCTTCATGCTATTAGTTATTCTTTCTTTCTGTCATGAGGACTACACTTAACATAGTAATATTACTTGATAATGTCTGGTCTACCATACTCCTCACTAAAGAAAAGTAGTAGAATTATTCAAACAGGAATTTCAGGTTCTTCAATGTACATAGAATAGATGACAAAAATAAATGTCAACATTTTTCTTTATTAATATGACCACATGGTAATATGAAAATAATAGAAAACAAGTCTATTATTTTTTAAAAAGCTAAAACTTAGGTTTTCCAAAGAATTGAAAGCTCTTTTGCCCACAATATAATGAATACAGGGCATAAGTTCTGATCTATCCATAATTGTTTATGTTTTAATCTTAATAGAGATGAGACAGAAGTAGGAGGATAAGAGCTAGTTCGATGACAGTCTGCATCACTTACTAGATGGCAGGCCAGCCCAGGCTAAGGAATAAGAGACTATCCAACAATATGAAACACAATGGGGTAAGATACATATTATTCAATTTTTAGAATGTTAATTTCTTTATGAATTTTTGTATGCATATGTTCACATCTATTATTATAAGTTTCTACCTTCACATTAGTTTAATTTTATTCAGACATAGAACCCATGGAATGTGTCAGTTTAACTCTACTTTTCTGACAATTATAAGTTTGTTCAGATAAAAATGTAAGGAAATAACTCATCAAAAAGTAAAACTACTAAGGAGACAGAAGTTGGCAGTGATCTTTCTGTATTGTGTCTATACTGGCAAACAACTCACAACCAAATGGCATGGAATTGAAATTCTGAAATAGAAACTGATACTTTCTTGTTGTCCCATGTTCTCTGATAAGCCTTGCCATTCTATTTATACAAGGTCTTGTTGTTCCCGCAACAAATGGTATATTATCAATGCTAATGTGCTTTTTTGTTGTCTAATTTCTGGCTTACTTCTCATATCAACTTCCAACAAGAGATAGCAGATCAAGTTATCATGGGTAAAATACACTCCTAACAATTCTTTATTAGGTGAATATTGCTTTTTTAAAATTCATCTTCATATGGTAAAACAGCACATTCTCTAGGCCTTTGAACAGGTTTTGAAACAAAATTAGTCAAGGCAATTTTGAAAATGAATGGAATTATAAGACTCTAGCGAGTCTTGTACCAGGACCCCCTTAGTGAATCATGTGAAGACGGATATTGATGCAAAAACAATTGTTTTAGCATGCTTGGGTTCTCCAGCATCCAAAAGGAGAGGTGACTCTGGGCAGCTCTTTTGAAGAGCTTTCATACAGTTTTCAGGGGCAGCATAGAGAAACATAAACTATATGATTGGTACAATATGTGACTTTAAAACTGATTGGTCCTTAGGGAATGAGATGGCAAGCAGCCCTGAGGAATGTGTTTATGTGCTGTTCTCCCTTGTGGTCTTTCTGAGGAACATAATTCAGCCTCTTCCTTCCTGAAGGGAGGGGTGCCTACCATTCAATGTTCTATGAATTCTCTCTCCCAGGAAGGGAAGGGATAGATTTTTCCAAAGACTCTGAGCTGTCCTCTTCAGAATGATCATGGTTATTGATCTGTCTTTTCAAAAACATTGCCTAAATTACAAAATGAATCAGCATTAATAATAGTATGTGAAAATGTCCCAAAATATTGGCTGGAAAGCTGGAGCACTGGTGTTTCCTTCTTTGTTTCCTTAAGAACATATGTAGACATGCTATTCATTTATGACATGAATAATTTTTCTCTTATACTTTTGTTTTTTAAAGTTACATACTTTATAATAAATATACTTTAAATATGTGGAGCACAAATCTATATTTGTTTTTTATTTAAAACACATAATGATAAAATTACTTAGCTATCTTTTACATTTAATACTATTCAAAATTCATATATGTATTGATTTTTTGATACAAAGTTTCTCAGTCTTGGAATTTGCTCTGTAGAGTAGGCTGGCCTTAAACTCCCAAATGCTGGGATTAAAGAAGACAGTCACCACTGCTGGGCTAATTTCAAGGAATCTTTTTTCTCTAAACACTGATCAGTTGTGGAGGCTCAGTGTTCGTTCATATCTTCTAAAAACATACAGTTCTCAGATACAGATTTGGAGATATGCTGATCTCCATGGGGAGTCATTTTAATTCTATACTCATTTAATAGAATAATAGTATTGAGCTTCACCTCGGACTTAATTTTTCTTGCTCTGTTTATTACTAATTACATGATCTAGGCAACGTGTCTAATATATTTTGGTGCACTAATTTCCATATTTGTAAATATAAATGCTAGTCATCTGAATGATATGGAGTGTGTAATGTACCTTATGTAGTAAATGATAATTAGTCACTCTGTCCTACTTTCCCTTTCTGTTGCTCTGATAGATCAAATATATTGATAAAAGCGATTTAAATGAGTTTATTTCGACTAGCAGTTGAGGAAAAAAAAGCAGTCTGTCATGTAAGAAAGTAAAGGCAGCAGCAGTATCTAGAGTCTATTAAGTACTAATACCTCCATGTTGCTGGTTAAGTTCCCTTAACACAATGTAAATTTCTATGTTACTGAATAAAACAATTGCTTCATTTTCACTTGCATATATAGCTTCTAATATGACTGAAATTGTGGAACAACAGAATCCAGGCATATGAGGACTCATTTTAAAATGACAATTGGAGAATTCTCCAAATGTTCTAGACAGCCAAGGATTCTAAACATTTATACCTTAAGACTAAGATGTAATATGGAGGTTGACTATTTCCATGCGATAGCATTGTCCCAGAAGATATAATTTTGTTTCCTGGCAAAGAAAGATGAGTTAACATTAGATAAATCTAGCAATCACATTCATTTGAAATCAATTAAATTTGAAATGCCAGCAATGTACTGTAAGCAGTATAAAACTCATAGGTCTCAGTGAAGTCAAAATCTTATATTCAAAGTATTAATTGTGTTATTTTGCCTTCCTTGATTGTGATCCCAAATCTTGACATAATTTAGAAGGAGCAAAGGTTTATTTTTGACTCATGTTCTTCTAAAGCTAAGTCTATGTTCATATGGTTTCATTGCTCTTAGTCCTGAGGCAAGGCAAAATCTTCATGATTGAGAACACACAGGAAAATTTCTCATTCCATGAGAAGTATAAAGAGATACAGAGTGAAGAAAGGAAGAAAAGTTAGGTATACTTCTCAAATGTGTGGCTGTAATTTATCACTTTTATATAACTCTGAATGTTCTAGTACCATACTCACCTATGAAACTATCAAGGAATTAATCCATTAAAGAAATCAGTGACTTTGTAATCCAGCCTCCAATGAACAAAACCACAAACTGATGCCTGACTTCAGTGTAACTAGTTTTAGATCCACTTAAAATTAAACCCAAAACAACTAATAAAACTAATCCAAGACAAGTACAATAAAGGCTCTTTGACCTCAAATCTCACTAATTGAACTTAATAACCAGATCCTACAGGATAGAAGCAGAGTTTCCACTCCTTCAAGTGATCTGAAAACACACACACACACACACACACACACGCATGTGCGCACGCGCACACGTATGTGCAGGTGCACACACACGTAGTATAACATATATATTTTAGCATGTAAAACTCCTCAACATAGCCCAAAATAAAAAACTAAATGTGATAAAGTATTCAATAAATCCATCTCTTATTTATAAAGAAGGCCTACAACAATTACAGTTATTTTGAATGTGTTATTGAGGACTCATTTTGTTTTATGTATTTGTTTAACTTTAATTCTAGATATATTCTCTGTGTGTGTGTGTCTTTCTCTCCCTCTCCCTGTTCTCTCTCTCTCCCTCTCTCTCTCTTTCTCTCTCTCTCTCTTTCTCTCTCTGTCTGTCTCTGACTCTCTCCCTTTCTCTCTTTCTCTCTCTTTCTCTGCATGTATTTTTGTTGTTTGGATCTTACACCTTTTTATTCACGTAACCGTTCTCTTCATGTTTCCATTCTTTGTCATTTATTTGCTTTGCTATCACTTTGATCACAGTTACTTCAACCTCTTTATCAGGTATACCACAAGTTATAATGTTTCACATTACAGCCAATAATTATATCAAATCTTCATAATGGGAGCACGTTCATATCTTTTAGTATTTCTTAAAATGACTAGTGAAAGTCAGTTATAATGAATTTTTCTAGAATTTCAAAAGGAAACATGTATGCACTGTGATGTTATCTGTTACACAGAACAGGAGTTACAGTATAACCATATAAGTGCCATAAGTGATATAACAATAAGGTGCCTGTTTCAATTGTTCATGGTGTTCTCCTTTAAATTAACTTCAGATTTCCTTATACAATATTCTTTTAGGGCTTCTATGTCTTTTACCCATTTATAAACCTGGGGTTAAGATCTATAGTTTATGACTAAGTTTAAGAATGGGTCAGAAAATTTGATTTGCTTTTCTAAATTATGATTATATTGAAAACCAACATAAGTAGTAGTACTCTTTCTCAAATTAAATTTGAGTTGTTATTACTCACCAGTGTCTCATTATTTAGCACATATACTTCCCAGACATGGATTGTTTTAATGTGGCCTTGCTAAAATAATCTTTCTACAAGTAATGGTATATATTCCAAGTCATTGGTGAATCTGACTATAGATATATTTTCTAGGATAGACCAATTGTACCTCCCAGATAAAATGATTCTTAAGGCAATAGTTTGAATGACCAGAAAAAAGAGAATAGAATAAAATGCAGAGTGGTAAGTTTTGGTGATGTGCTTTTCACAGCTTTTATACTGACTGTGATAGAATTTGTGTGTTTCACTACAGTGTACTTTCTCAGTCCATTCTTCCCAGCTTCTCTTTGACTTTTGGAGTTACTTACTATCCTTCCCAACATATTTCATTCCTTCATATTACTCTAACATTTAGTTTTAATTTTATGGATATATTAAAAACAATTTAGTTCCTCTATATAATGTGTGACAATAAATATGGTTATGTGACTCTTTCCATCTAACCTAAATCATTCCACTTTTATGAATGGAAAGATATATTCCCTTGACTGTCATCATAAAAATACACATATATAGACACCGATGCTTAAAAATGTTTATTTTTATTTTCTTATTAAAAGAGAAAACTCATGACAATAATATCTTCATTATAGTTTTTTTTTACTTTTTTTACTTTTATATTTTCAGAATATGAATAATATAATAAAGTAGTCAAATCTAGTATTTATTGCCTACTTTACAAATTACTGTCATCTAACGGAAGCTAATTTACAAGTTGTGTTATTCATTATTCAGTCTGTCTCTAATGAGTATTTTAATGCCAGAAATAAGTATTAAACTGGCAGTTATTAACATGCACTACTAAAATATTCACTGACAGAATGGCTCTGTCAGTGAAATATGAATTTCTAAAATAGAATAAATTGATAGTCAAGCTAAACCTATTCTTCTGATTGATTACATATACATATAGACACAAAAATTAACATATATATAGTATAACAATACATTTTGTAGTTAGTAGACTTTTAGAAAGTAGATATTTAAGCAGTAATAAGTAATAAATGGAGAAAAACACATATCTCATAAAAGAATTTACAATCCAGTTGAAGTACAACTATTTTATTAAAAACATTATATTATCTTTTTTGAGTTTTCCTTTGGATGAACAGCGTGAATAATTACTTAGTGGAATTTTCCATTAAATAAATACACAACATTCATGAAGTTATATGAAAGGAAGAACTTTTATTAAAAAAAATCCATAAGCACTATTTTATGAACCACAAAAGCATTAGTTACAGTGTTTTACATTATAACTTAATGTATAACTTAAACATGCCTCAAAACTGAATTATATCATGGGAACTGTGTAGTTTTATTTTATTAGTTAAACTCTTGGAAGACAGAAGAGATGTGAAAAGACCTAGAAAAGAAAAAATAATTTTCTTAAAGATATTCTATGTAACAAAATTATTTAAATATTGAGAACTGAGTTAGATAAGCTTCCTTGTATACTATCTAGTGGTTATTGGAAAATCCCAAAGTGTCAACATGCTGATAATAAGCATGTTGACCATTGGGTCAGCTCTACAAGGAATAGCTATGCAGTTCTTGTCCACTACGAAGTTTAATGACCATAACATATTAGTGGGCAGGCGAAATGTAAGGATGCAGAAAGCTTGGAGGAGTCATATGAAACTTTGTCTTTTGACTATCGTTTGAGTATAATGTGAACGCTGCATGTATTAAACCACAGACGCTCCAGTTAACTTTACAAAATTTATACACTATGAACCACGTTATACACTATACTTCCTGCATAAGTAGGGAGATGCTTTTGTATGGCTCATTCTAGCTCAGCTGCCTTACAGTTGATGGCTGTGAAGTAGAGAGAGAGTCAGGATCATCACTTTCCTTAAGGATGAGGCCTGTGCAGTCACCTATCTGTACTCCAGTGTTCTGATATACATGTGCATGCAAGTGATTCTAAATGCGCAACTCTAATCACACCTAGTTTATAAAACAACTAAAAGATACTTAAATGTGTGTAGAAAGCAGTTTTCTCCTTACCATTAGGCATTATGTTAGACTTTAATCTTAATTGCATATCAACTTTTTGTTTTGGTTTGGTTTTTGTTTTTGTTTTTTGAGACAGGGTTTCTAGGTGTAGCCCTGGTTGTCCTGGAACATACTCTGTAGACCAGGCTGGCCTCAAACTCAAAAATCCACCTGCCTCTGCCTCATAAGTTCTGGGATTAAAGGCATGCACCACCACTGCCTGGCAACATATCAACTTATACACATGCTCTGGAAATATTCCTAAATCTGTTAGGGTTTATATGGAGGCTATAAATCTATTTCAAAGGTATGATTTCTAATACTTTGTACCACAACATCTATCATATAAACATCATTAGAAATGATATTTAGAAACAAACCCTCAGAAGACAATGAAATATGAGAATACAGATATGCAAATACATATAATACACACATTTATGTGCTAACAATCTTGTTCTAAAAATAGATATGAACACATGAAACATGTTAGAGGACTTGTAAGAGTGGCATACTTGGTATTAATTAAAACTCACAAGCATGTTCAGCATGTACTTAAAATGAGTAGGGCTACTTTATTGTTAAATTCTTCTTAGAATTTATAGATGGTCACACATATTGAAACCTGTGTTTTAGAGGTAAGTCTTACATAGTTGCTATACTTACTACAACTGGAAGGTTAATAATAAGTAGGAAACTCAACAGTGAAAAATACCTGTTACCCAAAAAAGTTATAAATATATATATATATATATATATATATATATATATATATATAATGCGTGCTCATGTCTTGTGAAAACACACCCATGCCTTACAATATCTTTTGTGCTTTCATTTGCTCCTTAATTAATAATCTTTCATTAAAACACTGACACAAATGAAAATGATTACCATTTTAGATTTTTAAATTCATGCTACTCTTATACCTGATTTAGTTTGTATTTTCCAGATTTTCCAACATGCTTTTCTAGTTCATTATCTTAAAAAAAACTTTAATTTTCACTTTTTTCTCCAGTTTCATAGTAAACTTCTAAAAGCTCCCTAAATCAAAAAGCCAAACCTACAGAAGCCATTTAAACACCTTGTGTTCTTTCCAGAGGACTTGGTGAAGGTGTTCTCTCTCTCTCTCTCTCTCTCTCTCTCTCTCTCTCTCTCTCTCTCTCTCTCTCTCTGATCTAACTCCCATACTTTGCACTGTTCTTCAAATATTTTAATGTGTAACAGAATGCTATTGCTTAAGTCTCTTTTTATTGGATATTTTATTTACATTTCAGATGTTATCCCTTATCCCATATTCCCCCCAGGAACTCCCTATCCCACCCCCTCCTCCTGCTTCTATGAGGATGTGCCCCCACCTATCCCCCGACTCCCACTTCCACACCCTTGAATTCCCCTACACTCACCTCCAGCCTTCATGGGACCAAGGATCTCTTCTCTCACCTATGCTGACAAGGCCATCCTCCCCTACATATACAGCTGGAGTCATGGGTCTCTCCCTATGGCTCCCAAGCTGGTGGTTTAGACCCTAGGAGCTCTGTTTGGTTAGTACTGTTGTTCTCCTCATGGGACTGCGAACCCTTTCAGTTCCTTCAGTCTTTTCTCTAACTCCTCCATTGGGAACCCCTTGATCAGTTTAATGGTTAGCTGTGAGCATCTGCCTCTGAATATGTCAGACTCTGGCAGACCTCTAAGGAGACAGCTATATCAGGCTTCTGTCAGCCTGCACTTCCTGACATCTACATCAGCGTCTACCTTTGGTGACTGCACATGGGATGGATACCCAGGTGGAATGGTCTCCAGGCAGCCCCTCCTTCAGTTTTTTCCCCACACTTTGTCTCCATATTTGCTCCCTTGAGGATTTTGTTACTCCTTCTAAGAAGGACCGAAGCACCCACACTAGGTCTTCCTTCTTCATGAGCTTCATGTGGTCTGTGAGTTGAATCTTGGTCATTTCAAGCTTCTGGGCTTTTCAGTCTTTTTTAATGACTTTCATTTTTGGCCAAGAAAATAAAATCATTTGCAGATATACACCAACATCTCATGGTCAGTCACCAAAAAAAGAAACTTTAAGTAATTTTTATACTTGAAACTTAATTGTGTTTTCTGTCTCTTTTTGTGCATTTATGTTACTTTTTCAATTTTATAGTGAGTCACTGACACCTCCTCTTTGTTCAGATAAATTAGGGAAAAATCCATTTTAAGTGAGTTAAAATATTCTTTGTTTCTACTTGAGCTCTTGTACATATTTTGTCTGTCTTGCATTCTTGATTTTCGCATCTCCTCTTGCTTTCACCTTTGTGATTCCATATCAGTATTTTTCCAAAGTAGTAAAGGAGCCTTTCAAATAAGGACTGACACTTCTAATTCTTTAGTGAGTGGCCATTAAAAAGTAGAGAACCAGGAAGTGGCAAATCAATAGTTATTAGATTCATCAAGGAAGCAAAGTAAATTATTACATAAGTATTGCTGTTCTTTTTTCTTTTCTTTTCTTTTTTTTTTGGGGGGGGGGTATGGCGTTAACACTGTTCACTTATTTTTCAAAGAATGATACAGGCTTTCCTGTAAGTGTGAGATATTCTCTGAGCCCTGCAAATGTAAATATATCCGTTTCAATTCCACCAACACTCAGGCTCTATATGAAAACAATTGTTAGGGGAAACAAACAGCTGCAAACTTTCCTAAAAGCAGGGACTTTGTAGAACTTTGAAAATACAATCCGTTATTGACCTGATTGTTTAAAACCCAACAGATTCCTTTTTTCTAGGGCTTAGCACTCACTTTATCTTTTGATGTTCCTGCAGTGGAGGTGAGGTCTTGAAGCACCAGCAGCCTAATTAGGCTGCATGCTGTCACTGGGGATATCTCCAAATATCTTTATGCTCCATCATCATGTCCTGAAATTTACAGGGTGGGGCAATGAATCTTATAAATGCCAATTTATTTAAGTTCTAATCACAGATACTTCATCAACGGACAAAAGAAAAACCTCTGTAGGTACACCACTTGAAAATCTGGGACAACTTACATGTAATTTCAGGAATCAGCAGGGACACACAGCTGGAGAAAAATAAAAAAGCTTGCTGTAATTGAAAATTGCCTTGCAGCTTGTTTGTGATTAAAATGAAGTTTAGTTCCTTGAAATCTTGTTTAGCACTTAGATCTGTTTTACTTAAGCATTGAAATATTGTCTATTGTCTGAATGATCAAACTGGCACAGGCATGTCTTTGCATTGAATGCCACATGGAAATGTGCACTTGAAAAACACATAGTCACATCAATCACGAGTTGTGGAAAGGGAAGGTCGTCCTTTGGAGTAATGAGAGAAGAAAACCAGCTCAGGTAAATTATTCATCAAACTTGAAAATTCAGAATTAAACAGAATTCTTTTATTAGCAATGTTTTACTAACGATGGAGCAGAGTGTCACAGCTACAATTGAGCATCCTTGGGGCTGTCTTGTCTATACATACAGTAGTTTTATTCAATCTTTTTCTAGTTCACCAATTTCCCTTGTGTGTCTGTTTGTCTGGTATATGCAAATAAATTTTGGACAATAAAAATCTGTTATCTTCCACTCAGCACCAAATTTCATTGTTTTCCAGCAGCTGCTTCAAATAAATAAAAGGTAGCATTTGCAAGTGGAAAGACAATTTCCTGTTTTTCTAGGAAGACTCTTTTCACAGCAACCCAATAACAAAGTAATATTTATTTGGTTCAGTTTGTAGCATTGGGAACTTGTAATCACCTTCTACCTTCATGAGAATATGGTTTTTGACAGCTTTGTTTTTTTGGTTTAATATTTCACTATTGAAAAGATTTATATACATTTTCCCTACTTTAATTTGTTATGAATCCCCATGCAAATATTTGCAGGTCTTTGTCTCTATTGATAGACTATTTACATTAGATCTGTTGCATATGCTATGTGAATTCACCTGATTATTAGCATAGCCTATATCTCATAATTCTCCCCTTTGCATTACATTCTATAGAATCATTGTTACTCTAACATCATTGTTAAGCAAACATTGCCAAGGTACTTTAAAATTAATAAAAGAGCTCACCACACAGAATGGCTGTCTTAACAGTTACACTGATTCAGGCTTGTTTCTCAGAATCTTTTTTAAATCATTCACTTTTCCTCACAGGGATGATTTTGTCTGAAGCTTGATTATTCTCCTTGATATGCTTGATTATAAACCACAAGTGGCTAATCGTCACTCTGAGTCACACCTCCTCAGACTCTGTCCTCTAAAATGTTCAGTCTAAAACCATTTCTTAATCTTTCTGTAAGGGGATAATGATTTAAAAAACCATATATACTATGAATAATTAAAAATTAAAAATGCCCTGAAGATTGTCCCTCAATTTGGTTCTTACAAATTACTAAATTCCTATCTACTATTTTCTGCGTAACAGAATGCCATGCTGATTTCATGAAACCCTTCTTTGGTTAAGAAAATAATACATGAACATTCAAAGAAAATATAAGTTTTGGCATTCAAATGTCATTTTGTAAATACCTTGAAATAATTGTTTAGAATATATATATATATATATATATATATATATATATATATATGATATTCTAAATGGAAATCAAAATGTTTTTCTATAAGATAAAATGTTACCCAAACCCCTCATGTATATTTTATACTTCTTCAAATTTAAATTTACTAAAATGTGGAGCATTATCATCAATAAGAAATACAAATTTTTAGCATCAAATAGACAAATTCTTCTTATTGCATATTTGAAAAATATTCAACTTTTATTTCTTATATCCAAAAACCATGATATTGTGTATTCCCGTAATCACTTCACTACTACATAGATTTCTACAACTGGGTACTACATGGATAATGCTTAGAATTACTGGCTGTATATATGTAGTAAAAAACAAACATCCTTATAATAGATCTCCACTGGACCTGGTGGGCATAACATTGTGTGATCAACCCATAGGTAATTTTTTTTCAGGACAATCTACTATCATCAGAGATTGGAGAATTTACAATAATTGATACCAGTTTTCTTTGTTCTTCTGTTATACGTTTGGATGCCCATAACTGTGACTTTGTCTTGATTCACATTTTCATTAGTTCTATGTGAAAGGCCTCAGCCACTCAGATTTGGTTCAATTCTGAAAGCTTAATTTTGTTCTATTTTCTATTTTCTTAGTTATTTTACTTTTCATTTTACACACATATATTCAAACTGTAATAGAAACAAATCATTGAGGTTGAATTGCATCTCTTCAGAAAAATATCTTGAAATCCTGACCCCAAGCAGGTAAGAAGGTGATATGATTTGAAAGCCAAGTCATATGGAACTAGTGAAGCTACAACCTAGAATTGACTGTAGTGTTTGTGGTGGTTTGAATATGAAAGGTGCCCATAGACTCATGTGTTTGAATGTCTGGTGCATATGCAGTAGCATTGTAGGAGAAAGTATGTCATTGTGAAAGCAGGTTCTGAGGTTTCTATGTCCTCAAATTAGACCTAATGGGACAGTATTTTTCCCTGTCTTGCTAATCAAGATATAGAGCTCTCAGATTCTTCTCCAGTACCATGTCTGCCTGCATCCTGTTACATTTCCCACCATAGTGATAATGAACTCAACTTCTGAACTATACATTAGGCCAAAATTAAATATTTTCCTGTATAAGAGATGCTGATGTCATAGTATCTCTTTACAGAAATAAAACACTAACTAAGATGGTGTCACAGAGCAATAGAGAAACATTAAAATAGGACCAAAAGAGATGGTTGATAGTAACACAGGTTAGAGTAGGAATTATGGAGATAGAAAATTTAACACAAAAGGCCTTTGAAAAGCCGCATGAAAACCTGCTATTATAGAAGATGTCTAATGTATACATATATAAAACATATTTAAATAGAATCGTCATATAATTGTAGAGATCATGGTCCATTATGATTCAATATTCTATCAAATAGACCTATCAATACCAGAAGTATGTTACATCTTTTTAACTTGTTCCCACTAGGGTCCTGTGAACACTCTGAATATTGCAGGCTATTGTCAATGATACTGCTTACCTTCCACTACTGAAAAGTAAGACCATACACTTAAAGATACTACAAAAATATAATCAATAACGTTAGAAAATATAGCTGATACTCAACTTAAAGCTTAATTCAATTTAATAGCTGGCATCCATATATTTATAAGGTAATATACAATCTGCTGAGTATATAAATTACACTCCAAGGACTTTCCCATTCTAAGAAGTAGAGACCAACAAAAATTAGACTCTATTGTTCAGTAAACTTTTAATTTTGTTTTAGTTTTTACTTTATTTTTAAGAAAAAAGAAATGCATTGTTAGGATTTTTTCTGAGGATTTTGAAAGAGAAAATTTGTATGTGGTGATATGCATATAAGATGATACACAAAGAAATAAGCAAAATACGATTATCTATAAACCCCTAATATGTCTGAGCCTATCAAAATCATTGAGACACACACATATCAAGTTTTCTTCTAATGCCATATGAAGGACCATTGTTCAAGCTAAGTCAGTAAGAACTAACTGCTCATTTAAAAAGTCTAGTCTTTACCTTCAATACCTGGAGGATGATCTCAAAACTCTTAGGATGCTTGGCTTTGCAGAAGTAACTGTCTTTGGGCTGTGTGGTTGTAAATATAGTTATTTCCCTCTGGAAACTCAGGTTGAAACCTAAAAGCCAATGCTCAGTGACAAGAATTGGAAATTTTACGTAATAATGGTATTTTAAAATGGACCATTTAGGACATTTTTAGGGTTAAAGTAATTAGCTAGGATATCATTATTGGAACACGAAGGCAAACCCACAAACGAACCTAATAGTGGCATTATAAGAAAAGGTGAAGCAGCATACACTATGCATCTGTCCTCTCCTCACACGGCTTCAGAACTGTAACAGCCACAATGTCATTAAGAGTTGTAGGCCCTGGAGTAGATATTAAAAGTATGAGTCAAAGTAACCCCCCTCGTTTAATTTACCAGGTTGTTTGGTTATAGTATTAATCATATCAAGTCAATTAGTAAAAGAACCTTGGTCAAGAAACAGAGTAAATGATTTTGGAATCTCCCAAATTTACAAGATTGTTAAAAGGGAATCTATAAAGAATTTTTTAATGTTTCTATTTCAATGGAATTGGAGAATGTAATCTTCAAAGTATTTCCTTTTTGTACTGATTTAGGACTAATCAGTAATAGTTTATAGTCTAAATATGACAATTTTTTATTGTAACGAACTTGGAAATACACCATATTCATTTATTTTAACATTAACCGCTTTTCTGTTCTCATGACAATCACAAATGGCTCTAACAACAGTATGACTCCCAAAGCCTAAAAGATGATCTCCCTGATTCTTAGTAGAAAAAAAAAAATCATTCTCACATGGCTACATCATGTGCTTTTCTGTGTCAGTTCTATAATGGAACAGACTAACTGATACAGAAACATACAGACCTTTTCTTTAGTTTCACGTAAATTCTTTGATTCCATTAATCATTGTAGCAGCATGTGCTTTCACAACCATTTTTCTATACTAAAAATTGGAACGATACAGAGAAGATTAGCATGGCCCCTGCGCAAGGATGACACGCAAATTCGTGAAGTGTTCCATATTTTTCAACCAGGTCATTTGGTAAAGGTGAAAAATGAAGGTGATGATTTCGGCTGGGGAGTAGTAGTGAACGTCTCAAAAAAAAGTCAAATGTCAAGCCTAATTCTGGTGAACTGGATCCCTTGTATGTGGTGGAAGTTCTCCTATTACGATATAACAAAGAAAGCCTGAAAAACTCAGCCAGCAAAGCTGGACTAGAAACTAGAGATGCAGGTTTTTCCACTTCTGGTGGATCTCCTGTCTGCCATCAACACTGTCAGGCTCTACATTCCAAAAGAACTTCGACCCCGTGGACAACAGGCAGAGCGTCTTAAAGTACATACAGGAAGTTCAAAAGCGCTTTCCTGACAGTGTTCCTCTGTTAGATCCTATTGATGACATGGGCATTCAAGATCAAGGACTGAAAAAAGTCATTCAGAAAGTAGAGGCTTTTGAGCAACGAATGTACTCGTATCCGCTTCACAATGATCCTAATTTGGAAACTGTTTATCCACTTTGTAAAAAAAAAAAAAAAAAAAAAAAAAAAAAAAAAAAAAAAAAAAAAAAAAAAAAGGCACAGATTGCAATAGATATTAAATCTGCAAAGAGAGAACTGAAGAAAGCAAGGACTGTTCTGAAAATAGATGAACTCAAATGTTGCAAGCGTGTTCTTAGACGGCTGGGCTTTGCGACATCTTCTGATGTCATAGAGATGAAAGGACGGGTGGCTTGTGAAATAAGCAGTGCTGACGAGCTCCTTCTAACAGATATGTTGTCCAATGGGCTTTTCAATGACCTTTCTTCAGAACAGGCAACCGCACTGTTGCGCTGTTTTGTGTTTCAAGAGAATTCTAGTGAGATGCCCAAATTAACAGAGCAATTAGCTGGACCACTCCAAATGCAGGAATGTGCTAAAAGGATTGCAAAAGTTCCAGCAGAGGCAAAACTGGAGGTTGATGAAGAAACTTACCTAAGCTCATTCAAGCCGCACCTGATGGATGTGGTGTATATTGGGCAACTGGGGCCACATTTGCTCATATCTGCAAAATGACGGACGTCTTTGAAGGCAGTATAATTCGTTGTATGAGGCGGCTGGAAGAATTGCTTCGACGGATGTGTCAAGCAGCAAAAGCCATTGGAGATACAGAGCTGGAGAACAAATTTGCTGAAGGAATTACCAATATCAAGAGGGATATTGGCTTTGCTGCCAGCCTCTACTTATAGAGTTCAGTGTTACTCACTGCCTGTCTGATTGCAGTTTACTATAAATGCTTACAAGAGTTCAAGTGGTTCTCCCAACTCAAGAGAGTGGTTCGCTTACATTTTATTGTATTTAAATCAAATATAATTCTGAGAAGGCATGTAACATACACATTTGTACATAGCATCTTTCAATAAAAAATGTACAGGTGGGGCAGTGAAAAAAATTTTTATCCACACATCCTTTCTAATATTAACTGTCGCTATTCTCAGTCCATATTTTTTTCTGAGTGCAGATCATTAAACATGCCTATTTTTTTTTTAAAAAAAAAGAAAAATGTGTCTGCTAGTGATTCCTGTTGTTGAATTAGGGAAAATATGGAAGAAGCTGAGGAGGAAGGTGAGCCTATAGGAAGACCAGCAGTCTCAATTAACCTGAAACCTCGAGATGTCTCAGACTCTGAGACACCAACCAGGCAGCATAACCAGCTGATATGAGGCATCCAAAACATATACAGAAGAGGATACTAGGTCTGTACTCAGTCAGAGAAGATGCACCTAACCCTCAAGAGACTAGAGGTACCAGAGTATGGGGAGATGTGGTAGGGTGGAAGTGGTGGTATGGGAAGAGCCTCTTGGAGACTGGGGGTGAAGGTACAGAGGATGACCGACATATGGTATGTGGAACAGTCCAAGGGTGGACCAGGATGGGGATAAAGTCTGGACTGTAAAACAAAGATTAAAAATTAAATAAAACATTGAAAAATGTGTCTGTCTCTGTTTGCACTAATTTATTAGGTTTTAATTTCTTTTCTAATTATTTCTCATTCCTAGGCTAAACCCAAATGTCCCCTTACTGAAATTGTCTCCAGTGTGAGAATGCACTAGTTTCTTCACCCCTCTACAATTTTTGTATGACACACAATTCAAGGCAGTATTTAATCAAGTCTATTCATGTAAAATAGTTGGTAGTAGTTTGCTTTCTTGGTCTTTTGGCGAAAATCAAGTACATCGTAGATGGAAGTATTGCTGATGTATATAAATTCAATGATGATTCAAGTATACTAAAGAAATATTTTCTAAAAGACAAATAAAACAAGATCCAGTGAAACTAATAGACGAGATAGCAAGGAAGAGCCTCGAACACATGTGCACAGGGGAAAATTTATTGAACACAACACCAGTGGCTTATGTTCTAAGATCAACAACAGACAAATGGAATCTCATAAAATTGCAAAGCTTCTGTAAGGCAAAGGACATGGTCACTAGGACAAAATGGCAACCAACAGATTGGGAAATATCTTTATCAATCCTACTCTCGATAGCAGGCTAATATGCAATATATACAAAGAACTCAAGAAGTTAGACTACAAAGAATCAGAAAACTCTATTAAAAATGGGGTACAGAGCCAGCAAAGAATTCTCAACAAAGGAATACCAAAGGGTTGAGAAGCACATAAAGAAATAGTCAACATTCTTAGTCATCAGGGAAATGCAAATCAAAACAACTCTGAGATTCCACCTCACAGTAGTCAGAATGGCTAAGATCAAAAATTCCTCAGGTGACAGCAGATGCTGGCAAGGATGTGGAGAGAGAGGAACACTCCTCCATTGCTGATGAAATTGCAAGCTGGTACAACCATTCTGGAAATCAGTCTGGCAGTTCCTCAGGAAATTGGACATAGGTGAGGACCCAGCTATACCACTCCTGGGCATACACCCAGAAGATGTTTCAACATATAACAAGGACACATGTTCCATTATGTTCATAGAAGCCTTATTTATAATAACCAGAAGCTGGAAAGAACCTAGATGTCCTAAGCAGAGGAATGGATACAGAAAATGTGGTACATTTACACAATGGAGTACTACTCAGGTACTAAAAACAACCAATTCATGAAATTTTTAGGCAAATAGATGGAGCTAGAAAATATCATCCTGAGTGAGGTAACCCAATTACAAAAGAACACACATGGTATGTACTCACTGATAAGTGGACATTAGCCGGAAATCTCAGAATACACAAAGTACAATTCACAGCCCATGTGAAGCTCAAGAAGAAGAAACTCCAAAGTGTGAGTGCTTAGGTCTTGCTTAGAAAAGGGAACAAAATATTCACGGGAGCAAATACGGAGACAAAGGGTGAAGCAGAGACTGTAAGAAAGGCCATCCAGAGACTGCCCCACCTGGGGATCCATCCCATATACAATGACCAAAGGCAGACACTATTGTGGATGCCAAGTAGTGCATGCTGACAGTAGCCAGATATAGCTGTCTCCTGAGAGGCTGTGCCAGAACCTGACAAATACAGAGGCAGATGTTCACAGCCAACCATTGGACTGAGCACATGATCCACAATAGAGGAGTTAGAGAAAGGACTGAAAGAGCTGAAGGGGCTTGCAACCCCATAGGAAAAACAATAATATCAACCAACCAGACCCCCTCAGAGCTCCCAGAGACTAAACTACCAAACAAGGGGCAAACATGGAGGGACCCATGGGTCCAGCCGCATATGTAGCAGAGGATGGCCTTCTCAGGTATCAATTGGAGAAGAGGCCCTTAGTCTTGTGAAGGCTGGATGTGCTAGTGTAAGGGAATGCAAGGGCAGCGAGGCAGGAGTGGGTGGGTGAGAGGAGGGAACACTCTCATAGAAGCAGGGAGAGGGAGGGTGGGATAGAGGGTTTGTAGAGGGGAAACTGGGAAGGGAATTATATTTGATATATAAAAAAAGATAGGCAATGACCTATTTTAGTATGGTTTATATTCTATGCCTTAAAAGTTTGAATAAAGTTAAAGCTCACTCTTTTTCTTACTGAATATCAATCACAAGTATTATCTGTCTTATAATACAAGCAATTTATAATTGACTATGTCTGAGTTATATGTCACAAATTGTATCAAAATATTTAGAAATTGTAGTGGCCTATAACTCATGATGAATAAATGTATAATCACTATAATCATAATGTCTATTTGTATTCTGTGTTTTATGGTATCCTTTATCTATTATTATGATCATTAGCACTTATACCAATAAATCAACTTTCATTACTCTCTTCACCATGAATCAATTTGACCATAGACTCCTCGATGTTATTTCTGGTATAATTATCTTGAAAGATGTAAACACAGAGACAGAATTGACTTTATATGATCATCTTTAACAAGAATACAGAGATGAAGTTTGATTCTGAGAAAAAAAATCCCATGGACATAATAATATTATTGGATAGACTTTCAAGAGTTTTGATATTGTTGTCTTTTCAAATTTATTCTAAATCTCAATTCTAATGTAACCAAGACATGGTTTCACTAGTCTTCAAAAACATATATTTTCTTTCTCCCCAGTCACATACATACATGTACATATGTACAAGGTAGGCTGAGGCATCTATCAAAGATATTTAAGCCTATAAATTAATCTTCCCATGTGATTGTACTCAGTTACTAGCCCTTATGAGTTAGAAATACATATAAAGTTAAAAATTTATTCATGAGATTTATATTAGCCTGAATATTCTTCTTGTTAACTAATGAAATATAAACTTAATAAAGAAATAAACAAATAAATAAAGGAACTAACTACAATAAGATAGCTCTAATGAATACTATTTTTAAATGCACACAGTAACCTGTGACTATTACAAATAAACTAAAGTCTGTAAAGATAAAATATTATACAGGACAACTGGTATAATACATTTTAATGACTGCAACAATCTTAAATCCATACATTAGTTGTAGAGCATTAGATTGTAGATCATTTTCTTACTTAGAATACAATACATAAATTATGCCATTTATACACACTGATAATCAAATACAAACATTTCATATAGAGTCAATTATTTTCACATACAGAAAATTAACAGTATCTACACTTAAATAGTACAAAGTAATTCTTTTAACAAATATAATATGTTTTTAAAATGAATTACTGTAAATAAACAGAATGAAACAAATACTAGCACTCTTATTTAAAGTGAAGAATACATTTATTTTGATTTTGAAAGAAAGTCATTCTCTCTATGATGATTCCTCATTCAACCTTTAACCCCTAAAATATGAACAAGTAAGTTTTATAGAAGTAGAAAATATTTCTTTTCCTGTAATCTGTAACTAAGAAACATCTGCAAATTTATTTTGTAAAAGCACATTTATGAGTTAGTGTGAATGACAACTGAAACTCATAAATGTTTAGTGAACAGTTCATGAATTTGAACTAGTTATTTAACTCCTATTTCTCAGTTTTCATTTTATCTCTAAAGTCTACATAATTATGTTTGTCCTCTGAGACACTCCAGCCCAGCAACTGACTGAAACAGATGCAGAGACACACAGCCTAGATGGAAATCTTGTGGAAGAGTTTGGGGGAAGAATTGCATAACCCAGAGGGGCTAGAACCTCCACAAGATGATAGTAAACAAGCCTTGACCCTTGGGGTCTCCTAGAGACTGGACTACAAATCAAAGAGCACACAAGGGCTGGACATAGGCCTCCCATCCATACTGTCCCAGGTGCACATTGGTACCACATGTACAGGTTCCCATTCAATTGATGCAGGGGAGTTTCTTGACTCTGTTGCTTGCTTATAGATCATGCTATCCAAACTAGACTGCCTTGTCTAAACTCAGTGGGAGATATGGTAACAAATCCTAGAATTATTTGGGTCTTAGGAGTGGGTTGGTTATCTGGGAGGGACTTCTCTCTTCTCATAGGTGACCTGTTTGCTTTTACCTTGCTAGTAAGTCTTTCTTCACTGGTATTATAGCTTATTTCTTTGGCATTCCATATTATTCTGAATGCTAGCTTAGACTTCTAGACTCATGGACTGAGCAACTCTTAGATTCTTAGAACTCACTTTCACAGGAAATCATTGTTGTATTAGCTGGACACCAGCCTTTAAGTCATTCTAATAATTTTTTCCATACAAATAAACAAATTCATTCTATAAATTCTGTTACCCTAGAGAACCCTGAATGATAATGTAATGAACATGTAATATGTTCACACACTAGCTGTGTACCTGATACATTCTCTTACATGCTATATTTATTTTAAGTATATTGATTACTAAGCTTAAAATATCCCATATAAAAGTTCCATCTTCTTTATTTAATGAGACTTTCTAGGATGTCCTGATTTTCCAACATAAGAATGTCAGACTCTTCGGAACTGCCCTACATATTATTCTTTGAATTTTTATTTTCTTAATCTTTCTATAATTCTTAAACACTAAGAAATATCCAAGTAAGACTGTATTATGTTCTAGAAATTTCATATAACCTGCAAGATAGTTATCTCTAAAACATTGCCAAGGTATTTCTTTCTATTTTTCCAAGTCTTTTTTTTTAAATCTCCTTTTTGTCCCATTTTCAGAATGTGCCAAATACTCTTCACAGTTTTATGTGAATTTATTGTGTCATATAAGCTTTCATTTTATGTTTTATTTCCTGTCCATAATGACCTAAACTATTGTGCTCAGTCAAGTCCAAGTAAGCTTAGGTGTGTAATAAATACTTATCCATAAAATCTGTCACTATCATAAAGACTTGAAGAGAATAATTTTACAGTGTATTTTTTCTTAGGTGAAATATATCACCTATGACTATAGTTTAAATATATGTGATAGATTTTTTTTAAACTAGCACATATATCATAAAGCTAAAAAATATTTCTATGGATATCTTAAAGGTAAGGGTGATTTTATTTAACCACCCAATGCAATAGAGTCAATGTTAATTTGAACTCAATCAAAAATTCAAAGACTGATACTTGTGAGCTACTCAAGTACAGCTATGACTTCCCGGAATATTGGAATGAGTCTCAAAAGTGAAAAAATTACTTCTTATTCCTTTGGAAACGAGTACCTTTTAAATCTATCCAAGAGGAGAGGCTGAAATCCACCAGAAGAATCTGGCCTAGTTTACAGTATTCTGTATCAGAAAACAGGTTGCATGTAAGAGGAGGAATATCACACTACTCAGTTCAACATTAACAAATCCATCATTTAAGAACAATCAGCCTGTCTCTACTTCATCATACCTTGGACGTCAAACTCTACTCACCATGCCTACCATTTTTATGTGGGTCTTGTGATAAAACTTAGGTTCTAGAACTTGTAAATTTAAGGATTTTATTGACAGAGCCCTCTGGAGTTTTGGTAGAAAATTCTACAATCATGAAAAGGCCCATGTCCAGCCTGGATTGTTACTCCTGCTATTCCTTGGTTCATCTGTCTGGGCACTTTGTCAAGATCAACTTTCCAATTCTAGTCCCTGTCTGAAGCCACATTCCTGTGTGTTATTGATACAACTAAGGGTTTCAAAATAGATAAACAATCAAACTATAAACTATACCACAACTTGGTAGACAAAAAGAAATAATATAAAACATGCCTGAAATTAATGAAAAAGAAAGAAACAGAACAATGAAAATGATCATTGGATCCAGGAGCCTCATTTGTTTTAGTAGGCAAAACATTACTTGAATTAATTAAAGAAAGGTGAGGCCAAAATTAACAAAGTTAGAGATAAAGATAGGAAAATTACAATGGACAACAAAGAAAACTGGAACACTCTAATGAAATACAAAACAAAACAAAACAAAACAAAAAACAAACAAACAAACAAAAAAAACGAAAAACAAAAACCATAGGACATTGTGCTAAATAATCTACCATAACATAAAAAATTTTTAGATATATCTGAAACAACAGAAATAACTTAGCAAAATATCAACCACTTTAACCCAGAACAAATAATTTTACTAAAACAGGTAAAGAAAGGTGGGGGGGTCGTCCATACCACAACAGACTCCCTAAGATGTATGAATCTTGGAACATCCATAAGACAGCAGGAACAATATATAAGGTCCACAGAACCAAGACTACTACTATGAGATGTTTTTTCTTTTGATACAAAACAGGGATGCTGTACCAATAATTTTTCAACAATATAGCTTTCAAGGAAGAACTTGACAAGACTATAGCAGTGAATTTGACAACACAAAAGGAGAAAGTGCACAAGGCCCAACCCATAGTTGAAGAGTTAAGATAAAAAATGGTTGCTTAGGGAAAAATTTTTTTTTCTTAGAAACAAATGCAAAGATAGCTGTCTAAGTGACTGCTCACCACTACCCTTCACAAATTGCACTAAATACATTGTAGTATTAAATGTGTGTATGTGTGTGTGTGTATATGTGTGTGTGTGTATGTGTGTGTGAGTGAAATTGTAGAAGAACTCATGAATTTGATAGGGGAGTCTGGAAGAAGACAGGAAGGAGTGACAGAAATTATAATTGTATATATATAAAGCAATCATGTTTCATATTCTCAAAAAATAAAAATTAAAAAATTAAAAATTTTAAAATACAAAAATTGGTAAAACTGAAAGGAGAAACATGTTTCTTTTTAAACTATTACTTCTAAAACTTTAAGAAAACACACTTCTACCTGCAATCCAAGAGTCCTTATGTCATCACACAATTTCATGCTTGCCAGTAACCCCAGCCATACCCAGTAGAAGCAAGTTCTACCCTGCCCCCTCAGTCATCTATTTCCTAGGTCATAGCTCTGTTTGCATTCCTTGAGGCATGTTGCCACCTGGTACAACCCTTTGAGATCCCTATACTCTAGTCTTCTAAACACCTGACTTTTCTACAGGGACTACAGAAGACACAAAGTTCTGGGGAGATGTCTTGCGGACCATAAGTGACCACAGATGTCAGCCCAGACTACTATACCCAGCAAAACTTTTATTAAACATAGATGGAAAAACTAATATATTCTATGATAAAAACAAATTTAAAGAATATCTTTCTACTAACCCAACTCTACAGAGGATTCTAGAAGGAAAACTCCAACTACATCCAAGAAAACATAAGAAACAAATAATTCCATAACAGTAAAACTAAAAGAAGAGAATCTGTAACACACACACACACACACACACACACACACACACACACACACATTACCAATATCAACATAAAAATAACTAGAATTAACAGTCACTGGTCATTAATATCTCTCAACAACAATGGAGTCAATACCCAAAGAAAAAGACACAGGCTAACAGAGTGGTCACATCAACAGGATTCAGCATTCTGACACATATAAGAAACATACCTTAGAAACAAAGATAAACATTACCTCAGAATAAAGTTCTGAAAAAAGGCTTTTTAAGCAAATGATCCCAATAAACAAGCTAGAATAGCCATTCTAATATGTAATAAAACTGACTTTCAACCAAGTAAGCAAACAAACAAACAAAAAAGATAGGGAAGGACAGATCATACTCTTTAAAGAAAATACCTACCAAGATGTCTCAGTTCTGAACATCTATGTGCCAAATGCAAGGGCACCCATATTCATTAAGAAACATTACTAAAGCTTAATTCACACATCACAATAATGGGAAATTTTACTAAACAGAGAAATAATGAAACTAGCAGAGAATAGCAACCAAATAGACCTATTATGTATCTACAAAATATTTCTGCAGACTTCCTAAGAAGTAGAAATACCAATACCCCTCAAACAATTCCACAAAATAGAAATAGAAGGGATATTGCCAAACTCATTCTATGTGGCCAGAGTCACCCTGATACCTAAACCACACAAATACTCAACAAGGAAAAAGATAATTTCAGACCAATTTCCCTTATGAATATTGGTTCAAAAATAATCAACAAAATACAAACTGAATCCAAGAATACAACAAAACCATCATTCACCACAGTCAAGTAGTCTTCATCCCAAGGATGCTGGAGTGGTTCAGTATATAAAAGTTAATCAATGTAATTCACCATATAAATAAACAGAAAGAAAAAAAAAGAACATGATCATTTCATTAGATGCTAAAAAATACTTGGACATAATCCAACACTCCTTTATGTTAAAGGTGTGTCCCAAAGTGATCTGGGACACAAGGAGCATACTTGAACACAGTAAAGGAAACATACAATCAGAGACAGCCAATATCAAATTAAATGGAAAGAAACTTAAAGCAATTTTTCTAAAATCAGGGACAAGGCTTCCCACACTCTTCCTATATATTCAGCATTGTATTTACATTTAAGCATTACAAAAACTTTCTTTACACTGAAGATGTTTATTCTAAAATATATTCTTGTATAAAGTAAGTTATAAAAATAAACTCAAACAAGCCACCATTTCTTTCTAAGTAGCACATGAATGCTATAATGCAAGTAGATTGATTTCATTTGAATACTCTGAAACACATAAAGGCATGCATATACAAATATATGAATATATTTTCGTACTGAAGAGTTGAGAGATAATGTGCTTCCCAGGGCACCATAACTGGATTTCTTCTTTCATACCTTAATAGCATAATATGTAAATTTTTAGTACATAATTTTCTAAAAATCTTGCCAATTCTGCCCAAATTAAAAAAATGTGAAAGATCAGACAGCATTTACTCTACTTGTAAAGATTCAGTAACTTTCATTAAACTATGATATACAATTATGAATACTAGTAGATGTAGAATGAATTTTATTGTATCAAACTCATTGCATTATTCTGTAAGAACAAGTCAATTTGTGTCCAAGATTCATAGGAAATCATAGGTGGTGCAGAGTTTCGAACTTACAGAATTGAGGGTCTCTAACTTTAATATTCCATAGCGTTTTGAAATATATAGGAATTTTTAGTAGAATAGCCTTAAACTTACATTCTGTAAAGAACAGGATGAGAAACATATTTGGAGTTCTAGCTCGCCTGTGTCTATGCCATTCTTGTTGTCTCTATGGTAGAGCATTCAGTTGTAAAAAGGGAGAAATTGTTCTTCATACAAGAACTCTCAGTACTCACACGTTTAATCTTATCTTAGCTGAAAGAAAAATTATTGAACTTTCTTTTGAATATTAGCTCTTAGACACTGCCCTAACCCTTAGCAGGAAATAAAGAAACATTAATAAGATGTGATTTTAGTCTCTCCAGGAATGCCCTATCAATTCAAAGAATAAGCCACATAGATAAATGCATTGTCCTCTGTACAACATAACATAATAATAATAAATTAGTATAAAGATCAACTAGTGAGAGCCATTCTTTTCCCAAAGAGGCTATATAATGCTAATAATTATAATTGTAATCATTTATACAAAGCCAAGCTTCTAAAGAAATATCTCACCTAGTAATGATCTTTCAGCACATAATTAAACTTTTATTATTTATATTCCATAAGATATATTAATTAAAGTGCATGTTTACAAAAGGAGCTCTAAAAGACAAGTCTTTGAGGGTTTCTGTAGATATGTGTAATAATGAAGCTGTTTCATAATTAAGTTTTGAATTTGAACACTGTGACATTGCAAGAATTATCTTCTCTACAAAGAATTTTAATGCCTCAGAAGTGTGATAAATATATCGGTAGTAAGTTTAGGTAAAGATGATTAACTAGTAATAATAATTTATTTTACTGATCTCATAATATCTTGGTCCAATTATAAAGGATATGTATTGTTAATAATATAATGTGTTTACATTATGATAAAGTATGTTGTGCAAAATTGCTTATTCCTAAAATACAGATTAAAAATGTTTTTATGTCAGCCAAAAATATTTTTAATGTACTGTCACTTTTAGTGTATGACAACCAAATGTGTTCACCTAGGAGAAATCTATACTTCCTAATTTATTACATAATTGTGATTAAAAGTATAAAATCCAGTAGGTTAAAAGAGCATAGAAGCTATGACTATTCAAAACATACTTATCAGAAAAGATAGCTTAATAAAAAGTATTGATGTTATACAATTTATTTTTTTTCTGGAGGTAAGTGTGGTAATATAGCAAAAATCTAATTTAAATAACTTAAACAGAGTAGGTCCTGTGTTTTTCCACTAAATATTATTAAAAATAGTCTATTTATACAAAGTATCTGTTCTCAGTCATTTCTTTTCTATCCTTAGGAACAATAGCTTTGAAATAAGATTGAAACACTTTTTAGTTGTAGTATAACTTTGCTACCTAAAATGTAAAATTGTTACTATTTCCATCAAATATATGAAGCATTTTTTCCCCTCACTAATTGTGCATCATGATTGGTTACAAGTTCTTCATAAAAATTTCAAGGTAACTGTGATACATATTGATTTATTATTTGTATGCACTTGATGATTAGAAATGCTAAATTTAAAAAAAAATATTAATCACATAACCAAATATCATATAAGTTAATTTTCTGATGTGATTAAGCCTAGGTCCCAAGGCAAACTGTAGAGGTAGTTTATTTTGACTTATGGTTTCAGAGAAATAAAAGATACTGTACTTATATTTTCATTTATAAATTGTTTTAAAAGAGGCTTAATGCTTTAAACTATAATCATACTGGCTAATTTATAATTAACTGAACTAAACAGATACAACTGCATATTTGAAGGAAATCAAACAAATAAATATTAAATATATTATTATATTAATATATTAATATGCAGTATATTATTACATATTAATGTTAATATATTATTTAATATAAATATTAAATAAATTCTAGATTCACCAAAATCTTTAAGTGCAAAATGATATACTCCAAATGCAAAGAAAAGGGGATGTTTGAAAAGTTTAAGTAGAAAAAGGGCTATGGGGGTATGAAAAGTTAGTTACAGACTGTGATACTAAATTAATCTCACATTTTATCATGAAAATCTCATTTTTCCTCATTAAAATGAAGTGCCATTATTAATATGAGTAGTACTAAAATAGATGTGTTTATTGAAGAATGTGTGTATATGTGTGATTTTCTAAAGTACATAGGTTAAAACTCAAAGGATCTCAAGAAAATATTTTGAAAAATTGAAGTAAAAATGATGAGGAATTCTGATAAGTTGACACTTGGTAAAACACCAGGAATTTGTCTCTCCCATGAACAGTAACTGCTTCCCTGGAATGTAGCTGATAGGAATACCATGGAAATCTAAAGTCTGATGAAGGCTTGCAGATTCTCAGCAAAAGATTCTGCATTTATAAATTGTTGATAATTCTACAGTTAGCGCTTCTCTACACATTAACAAAGGTCAATTAACAATTGCAAATGTGCAAGTTCAGCTCGATCTAAGCCAGTTGCCCTCCTTATAAAACATTTTTTAGTAATAATTTTCCAAAGCTGTCCTGTGAATTTCTAACCCTGTTCACCAATTCTTACTGTTGTTAGTGCATATTTGTTAATTTAGTTTTCCTCTAGAAAAGCAAATGGATAGCATTCAAATGTAAAAGGGATACGTATTATAATTGTTAGCCACATTTTCAAAGATATAGCAAAAATATAAAGGTCATGAAACCCCCAGGTTAAAAATAAGTACATCAGATCTATAAAATTATTTATATTGATGAGATAACTAATAAGGAGGCATAAAGTTATTAAGTATCTTAGATAAAAATACATTACATTTAAATTACAAATATATACACACACTCATACACACAGAAACACACGTATATACATTTATACACATAAATGTACACACACAAACACATATACATATTCATACACACATACAAACATACATATACAAATATATATATTTTAGACCCTTGACTTGGAATAATCCTTCCTAAGAGAAATAAATTATAACTATCTATGTACTGAATTTTATTACATAAAGCATACATAAATTAGCATTGTAAATGTTAAGAAACTTAAGAACTAAGAAACTATTATGATCTGAATTAGCTAAATCATGAAAATTGCAATGGAGAACCTAATTATCACAGCTGAATCAATATTTAACAGCCAAGTTTTGTTTGTTTCCATAACGGTTACTGTTATACCTGAAAGAACAGTTTCAGAGAGGAAAATGTATTCATGTTCAAAGCTTTAGAGTGTTTCATCCATCAGGGTGATAAGGATTTCATAGATCATATCTGTTTGACTCACGAATCCAGAAGCACAAGAGCAGAAAATCAATAGAGAGGGGCCATGTTACAGGTGCCTAAACACATTCTGGTTTTCTTAGCTCCCAAGAGATGTATCTATTAAACTCTACTGTAATGTTACAGGATTCTGTTAGCTATTTTTCCAAATATTTTCAAATTTGATTCAGAAACCAGTTCAAAAGACTTAATAAAGAGACAAAATTAGGCTTATATATAGAAATAGCTCCAGCTCACTGGTACCAATTCTGCTTAAGTCATTTTGCATAAATACGATAAAAAAAAAAAGAACAAAACAAAGCAACTTTAAAAACAAAGACATAGTTCTAGCTCAATATTTCTTATGTTTCTGTGTATGTCCATTTAAATCCTTGCTTCTGGGACTGTGGTAAAGTAAAGGGTTATGTCATAGTGGTGGGAGTATGTTGCAGAGGCTGTTAAACTCATGGTTACTAAGGCAGAAATAGAAACACATATAAGAGTTACCTAGGAAAGAAGAGATCCTTCAAAGGGACAACCACATGAGGTCACATCTTACACACGTTTCCCACCTTTCATTAACCTGGCTGTGTGTCAGAGGATCCATGCTCTCTGAAAACTGGCATACTTCAACAATTTCCATAAATTAAGCTTTAGTCATTCTTAAGGGTTTTATCAGTTCAATGAAGTTGGTAATTAGGATGCACTATCACAACACAACACTGCAGATTCTATGCAAAATTGCAGTTCTATTATTTTGTCTTACTGTGATCTCAGTTGAAAATAATGTCACTTGGATGAATGCTTAAAATACAGTGCAGGAAATATTTTCAATGATCCTTTTTTTTGGTACTTACTTTGGTTATGAAAGAACTATATTGAGCTTTATACATGTTCAACCATTGTCCTTTCAGTGAGTTAGACCTCAAGTCTGTCTAATAGGTTTGAAATGAGGAGACAGAAAGCTTCTTGAAACTTAACATTCTCTCTCTCGCTCTCTCTCTCTCTCTCTCTCTCTCTCTCTCTCTCTCTCATATATATATATATATATATATATATATATGTATATATGTTTTAATCAACCTTGAGTCTTAATAAAATGTTCCCTTGATGATTGTTTGAACACAGTTTAAAGTAATGTCCCTTAACTTTTAACACACACATATTCTTTTTCAGAAAAATGCCCCATTGTAGTGTGTGCTTCATTGGATAAACTGTACTTTTAAAATCTAACAGAAGAGTTCTAAATCATTCTATAAGAAATTTTTGACTGAAGATATGAAAATTGAATGCCCATCATATAAACATAAACAATAAAACATGTTTCCATCTAATATTTGGCCTTTTTTAATGGCTTGGTGTGGGTATTCCCCAGTGGCACATTTCTGTGTGTGGGGACCTTCCTCATGATTTAGTGAGAAGTAGTGGCTTTTTAGGGAGGAGAGTTGGTTGACGCTTACTAAATGATGACACAGCTCCTTGCAAAAATCATTAATGTAAAATTATTGGGCATGAGTTAATAACAATAAGTGGATTAATACAAAGAAGCTGGCTTCCTGAATCTCTGGCTTCATTTAACACCTGATCTATTCTAGATAGAACCAAACTGTGTAATTCCTCTAGCTGTGCAACCATTGACAAAGTCAAGCAGAAGTTACTACTTGGAATCATGGACTAAATAATCCTTTCCAGTTCACACAATGGCTAGGGGCCATTTTCTGGTATTTGGTTATAGTGGAGAAAAATTAATAAAACCTCATAAAAGTGTCAGTAATTTTCACATTATTCATCCAGCATGTGTTACAAAGGACCCTGCTCAAAAGATTACAATTTGAGATTCAGTATTTACTATTGTCTACTTAGGCAACATTTAATGATGTTACCATTCTGATAACAAGATATATAACTTTACAAATTTTTATATATTTGTATGTTTTATATACTTTTCATATTTTTTAATTTTGCTCAGCTTGGGTGTTTGCAACTGAACTTGAATTCTCTAGAAAAGCAGAGTTAACCACTGAGCCATCTCTCCAGTTGATGTTTAAAATCTGTTTATTTTATACATGTACATTTTCAACTTAATGTAATTATACTATTTTAGATTGTTGATTATTTGTTTCTATATTATAGAATTGCATTATTGTTTTAAAGCAAGGACTCAAAATGTAAAAGTTCTCTTTCTGATGTATAGCTCTTTTAATCCTATAGTGATATTTTTAGAACTTCCTATACCAAATATCTATCAAGTCTAAAAGCAATTGCAAACACTAACACTCTTTGAGTAGATGTTTTCTCCACTTGTAAAAAACAAGGAAACTATATTTAGGTGTGAGAAGATGGTGTTATTTAGGTTTCACCTCTGGTGTGTTCAATATCAGTCTAGCTTCAGAACAACATACCTCTGAGGGTCATGGCAACGGGCAGCTGTGTGATCATTAAATCCTCTTTCTGTGTAAAATTTGATCAGTGTTGTTAAACCTTCCTTTTTAGTACTGATATTGAGTTTGAAAGTAAAGAAGCCTAATTTTAGCAAGGAAAGGGCAAGAGTGAGAAGTATTATCAGTATTGAAAATCAAATAGCAAAAAAGGGTATTTGAGAATCTGGTCTCAGTGGAGAGTTTAAACGGGTTCTTCAAAGCTGTCAGTGGTATCTCTAGTGCAGATCTTTTCCCCTCTATGAACAGTTCCTCTCTCATTTCAGATTCTCTCATGCAGCACTGATAGATGGGCCTTATTCTTCAAACAATTTCCATAAGAAATAAACACTTTACACCTTCTAAATCCTCTACAAAATCTGAAGTGCACTTCGATTGACTATGCCCAGATCATGCTTCTATACTTTCATAAAACAGTGTGCTGCATAAGGAAACAGATGCTATAAGCTTCTCTGTCATTAGTACTTGGAGGCTATAGGGAGAAACAACAGGCTTCTTGTGAGATGTCTCAAATATAAGATTTTCATGGCATACTTGTGAATAAGGTAAGCAGCCAGCTTCTTGGGTTGAAAAGAAACAAACTCATATACACACCAAATCATACAGTGGGCTATGTATGTCTTTTCAGTGAAATTAATCAAAGCATGTCATTTAAGGAAATCCATACTTTTATTTCATACAAATATGAATGAATGGTCTCAGCCTTGAGTTAGAGGTAGCTAAAAACTACAGCTCAGAATAAACTACTATAATATCCAAAATAAGCCAAAGGAAGTACAAAACCCTAATTACTTATTAGTTATTTTCCAATGCACATTAAATCTAAAAAGTGGCATAAAATAATATCATTTCTCATATACATGTAGATCCACCAAATGCTAAAGTTTCAGTAAGAATCTTGTGGGAATAATATAGTTATAAAGAGCTGATCTCATACATGTTCTGTAACCATGGCCATTTGAATCATTCCTGTCATGTTTCACAAATGGCCTTTGAAATATTCTATAAACTGTCCTGAAGCCATGGTTTCAGAGGGAAAAGAGAACAAAGAATCTAGGACTCTAATAAATATATATTCATTTACAAAGGTTAGCTCCAACACTGACTGCAGTTTCAATATTATCAGAACCACACAGACACTGAAGCTTAAACAGGTGATGCCATTTTACAGCTATCTGTTAAATATACTCCAGGATAATGACACAAATGTTCACTGTAATAGTTACCACATTGAATGTCGATGCTGTCCATACAAATGTACACTGGATGTCTAAAATAAAGAGTGTTTATATTGCATAAAACCAATCTGATAAAAAGAACACAATCTGAGGTGAGAATTTAGAATTTCTTCAAAATGTTAATTTTTATTGTGTACATGCTTATTTGTGAGCTGTGATTGGAAACATCAAAGAATAAAAGAAGATGACAGTATTTATTAATACTTCATGTTTCTATAGAAATAAGAATTTTGAATGAGAGCCTATATCTTCAGGATCTTGGATGAGTAAGGTATGCTTTGCAAAAAACAGTTCTGAGGATGAAAGATGTCTCAGTAACATGGTTTGAGTTGATTAATCTTAGTACTATGTCCATTGAAGTTTTGAGTTATGAACCGATTGGTATGTTTTTGGTCACATCATATTTACAATCAGGAATCAGAAAACCTGAGCCAGAAGCAGAGCAGGATTATAACTATTGGTGTCCCAAATTCTGTTATTTTCTTCCTACTATTAAAGTTGTACTCTGAATGAATCATACTAACTATGAAAACAATACCAAGAGCAAAGGGAAAAAGTCTTTAAACACAGGAGCCTGGAAAGGGCACATCACATTTAAGCAGTTACAGAGGTTATTTATTATTTCTCTATTTTCATGACCATCCTTCTAAGAAGACACTGTAATCAAATCATGTTAACAGCACCAAATGTTTCCTGAAATTTAGAAATAAATATTGCAAACCTAGAGCAGTATACTCTTTAGTTAATGATAACTGGTGCCTAATTTAATTTATTTTCAGTTGACGTAGTGATATATTTTGATGTATATTGTTTCATTTGCACAAAGTTAAATCTGTCATATTCTGATCAATCATTAATGTGAAATCTGCCACCTTATTCCAGCCTGTCAGATTTTCTGGGTTCCTTAATATTGTGTCTATGCTATGGTCACTCTCAACTTCTTTAAGGTACTTTGTGTTGCAGTCCACCAGCAGATGTGTTTGGCTAATTATTTCCTGCCTCATAATTTGTTCAAATTTGCTGTGTAGATTTTAGAAATCATCTAGATTGTTTGGTACAGGAAGGAAATCAACCCAGGACTGTCTAATTACTTGCAATCTTCCTGTTCCTCCTTGTATACATTTTCATCCTTACATACATTAGCAATTTTTGTTAACCCTTACAAGAACAGTTCATTTACATTTCCTATAATGCCATACTTTGTATTGTCAGCTATATGTATTAATGAAACTTTGTAAAATGAGCCATGCTCATTCCAGTCATGAGTGACTGGAAGCTGACATCAAATATCAATGAAACCAGATATTAACAGAATTATATTAAATTGTAACTTGATTGTGATTGTCCCTTTATTTTATCAAGACTCAGTTTCTTGGTGTTAAGTAAATTCCAGAAGCTGTACAATTGACTCAATACCTGTAAATAATGCCTACAGCTTTCATACAGGCTTGAAGGAAAGATCATCTAGGAGAGAGAGTAGATAGTTACATGAAAAAATAATGAATTTATATATAGCTTTAAAATCATTACTAAATACAATTTTATTTGCCCTTAAGACTGTGTTGCCATCAGCTTTCTTCAATTCTATTAAAAATGCTTAAAAATTAATGCAAACTTTAAAGGCAATCAAACAAGATTTGAACTTATGGTGTCTAAGTAAATGTACAGTAATAAAATGTGATAAGTGACTGGAAGCTGACATCAAATATCAATGAAACCAGATATTAACAGAATTATATTAAATTGTAACTTGATTGTGATTGTCCCTTTATTTTATCAAGACTCAGTTCCTTGGTGTTAAGTAAAGTACAGAAGTTTAAGAACTGATGAGATGGGAACTGGATATTTTGTAGAAAAGACATGTTTACAAGTGGATGAAACAGAAAAACCATTATACCCAAACCTGAAAAGTATACTCACAACACTGTTTTAACTTTTCAGATTTTTTTCCTGCTTTGAATTGAAAGCTGAGAGAAGATACTGCAACATAAAGAACAGATCGGATAGCTATATTTTCCAGAAAGTCATTTCCTTTTAGTAATAACAAATGCTGTTTTCTATGTTGCTGCTATTATCTGACAGATGCCATACAGCCAACAAACTTTCCAGGATGCTAACATATTAATCCATTGCATGACATGACATTTTTCAAGTCATCTGTAACATTCCAATATCATAAAATAAGTTGCTAGCAGTTTTTTCTACTGAGACTCAATATTCATCAATCATCTGTATACCCACAGATACTGTTCTTGTATCACATTCTGATAACATTAAATCTTTAGAGAACTGAAAAGCATTGGACATTTTTAATTTCCATAATAAGAACCAATTATATTTCATAACTTTCAAAAGGAAATTTGAATAGAAAATGTTTAAGATACAACTTCACTAAAAATGGATAAAAAATTACCTTGAATTCAAGTATGTCCATGGCAAAGTTCAATTTATAAAGTAAAATCTTTTGGTTGAGTTAGTTCTTTACATGAATTTAAACTGATAAAACATATCAGACATTTCATTATTTCATATATAATTGGCAAGAATAATTATAGTTTTTACTGAAAGTAGTTCTTTTATATTTTGATGACATAAGGTGCTAAAACTTATGTTAAGAAAATAAAAATACTTAGTTTTCTTTGAATATTTCATGTGCTTATTTGGAATTTTTAAAAGATATGTTTGTATGTCTATTAAGCATACTATAGTATTCCAAATTCTAAATATTAAGACAAGTCTTTGACTCTGTCCACCTCCAATGGAGGGATGGAGCAGAGTGGGAGAAGGGTTGGGGAAGGGAACTATAATGGGGACCAGGTATGGGAAATGAGGGCGAGAGGACTTGGAGAGAGAATGGAAATAGGTAGGAGGCATATCTCTCATATGACCCAGAGACCTGAGATGGGGAAGGCTTCTGGGAGTCTATGGGGTTGATCCTAGATGAGACTCTTAGCAGCAGATGGGGAAACACCAACCTACCACAAAACCTTCAACCCAAAATTTGTTCTGCCTATAAAATGTGCAGGGATAAAATGTAGCAGAAAACAAGAGAGTGATCAATTAATGTCTGGCCTAATTTGAGACCCATCGCATGAAAGAGTACCAACCCCTAACACTATTAATGATATTCTGTTTTGTTTTCAGATAAGAGCCTAGCATATCTGTCTTCTGAGAAGCCTCATCTAGCAACTGATGGTAACTGAGCCAGGGAACCCCAAGCTAAACATTAGACAGAGTTCATGGAATCTTATGGAGGAGTTGAAGAAAGGACTGAGGGGGTCAGAAGTCTCAAGGATGCCACAAGAAGACATACAGAGTCAACTGACCTGGGCCCATGGGGGCATCAAAGAAACTGAGCCACCAACCAAAGAGCAGGCACAGGCTGGATGTAGGCCCCACAACACATATATAGCAGATGTTCACCTTGATTTTCATTTGGCTCACCTAACAATTGGAGCAGGGGTTATCTCTGACTCAGTTATCTGCCATTGGATCATTTCCCCCTAGCTGAGACATCTTGTATGGTTTCACTGGCAGAGGATGCACTTAGTCCGCTGACACTTGATGTGTAAGGGAAACTCTGTACTCATGGAGAGGGCCTCTCCTTCTCTGAGGAGAAGGAAAGTGGATACAGGAGGGTTGTGAAGCTGAGACTGGGAGGAGAGGAGGGAATAGGGGCTGCAATCAGGATGTAAAGTGAATAAATACTGAAATATGTATTTATTATCCATATATGAGCATAAAATACATTAGATTTTCTGATACAAATGAAATGTCAGATTGTTCTTGTTTTCAACCACAACAAAAAAGGCATACATGTAGGTTGTCCATTTTTAAATGGCTACAGTAAACACTACTGCTAAATATCAACTAGCATTAATTGAGAAGTGATTTGAGGCAGACAGTGGAGGTAGTCTACAATGTGAAGTTATAGAGTAGAAAAAGATTAACAATCAGAGACAGAGGGTAAGAAAATTACCATCACAGAAAGCTAGGTTATAAATTTGAAAATTGCTTTAAGATGGATAGAAGTAGTCAAGTCTACTGTCACATAACTCAGACCAGTGTCTGCTTTATGTTCAGCTATAGGAGATTTCTATCATTGCTTAAGGAAAGTGAGAATAATTTTATAGAAGATCAATTATGTAATAAATAAACATCTTGTGCTAGTTTGTAGCTTACTGTATTTCCTTAGTAGATATTCAACCCTTATCAGTGAGGAGACACTGTATGTACTTCTGTAAATTTTACGAGGAACAGTGACTGTGAGTGAGTTTCTTTATGTACAGGCAAACATAATAACAGGACTATTCTACTGTGTGGCTATGGGAGGATAAGATGTGATCTGACTAAAGAACTGGACAACTAGAGAAAAAGAAATTATTGCAGCAAATGATAAACATATGAGTTGATAAAGCTACAGTGAATAGAGAGTAAGAGAGTAGAGAGAGGTACAGATGACACAGTTTTGACACATGAAGTTTCCATGAAAACAATGGTAACCTAGCATCTGAGCATCATCTCCATAAGGACTCTAAACATTCATTAGAGTACGGTATACCATAAAAGCTGTAGACTGCTTCTAGAGGTAAGTGTTTCCAGAGGACAGGCAGTATGCTAAATCATTTTGAGCTGAGCAACAGAATCCTGTGCTAAAATTATGACTAAATTAAGCATTTGAGAAAGTAGCCTTCCAAATGTACTAATCATAAATTTCACAAATATAACTATTTTGTATTTCATAGAAATGATATTCTGGGTAGATTAAATTTCTTACTAAAAGCTGCATCTAGCTAAGAAAAACTAGATGAAACAATCTGAAAAAGAAACACTGTTACAGTTATTTGCTAATTTGTCAAGGAAGATTTTTGATGTAGGGATTATATTGACTATATTGCCATGTAATATTGCCAATGTGGTATTATGAGCAACATTTATGAAAAATATACTTTAAAAATAATATATAGATATACATATTATGTATACTAAACATTATATATTTGCAACAACAAAGTTTTACAGAGAAAAATGATTTGACATAAAATTTGTTTAGAAAGACTTTTAAGGAATAGGAGAGACGCAAGAGGGTCAAGATAATGACTGAAAATATGCACCTTCAGAGGATGGGAACTGGGGGGACACTTTAGAAAGTCTCAGACTCAGAGTCTACCTCCAGTAGATAGGCCCAAGTAGAGGAAAATGTTACCAACCCACAGTTAAAATTCCTGACCCAGAATTGTTCTAAAAGAACTGCATGAACAAAAATAAATAAAAGCCTGAAGAAAAGACTGTCCAGTGACCAGTCCAATGTAGTAGCCATCTCATTAGGGGCCACCAAGGCCTGACAAAATTACTGATGCTCTACTGTGCTTGAAGACAGGAGCCTAGCATGACTGTAAGCTCTACCAGCAGCTATCAGCAGCTTATCGGACTCCTGGGAGCTTGCAGAGACTGCGCCACCAACCAGGCAGCATACACAGGCTGGTCTGAGGCCCCCAGCACATATTTGGCAAAGGACTGCCTGGTCTGGCATCAGTGGGAGAAGATGGGCCTAATCCTTGAGGCTGCGGGAAGGGAGAGGCCTGGTGGAGAGGGAGAGAGTGGGAATACTCTCTCAGAAGCAAAGGGAAAGAGGAATGGGATGAGGAATTCTGGGAGAGGGGACTGAGAGGGGGCAACAGCTGGAACAATTAAATAAAATACTGTTTAAAACCAACCAGCCAAACGAAAAAGAAACATACAAACAAAACAACAGCAGCAGCAACAACAACAACAAACAACACTTCCTAGAGCCAGAGGAAGCTGCTCCATAAATAAAAGCATTTTTGATCAACATAGAAGACTTAGAAGGAGGGAACTTTTCTCACAAGTTGTACTCTGACTTCCACATGTATATTATGACCCATGTGTGTCCTTTCATCTTACTCCTTAATAAATAGTATGATTTTAAAAGTAGATAACTTGAGCAAGAGAGATGACACAACAGTTAAGAACATTTGCTTGCAATATTTTGTTTGAAGACCACATGCATCTTCAAAACCACCCATGACTACAATTCCAGGACATTCAACACCATTTTCTAGCCTCTTGTGTACCAAGTATGTATGTGTGGCACATGCCGACAAGCAAGCAAAACTGTCTTACAAACAAGATAGAATGAGTACACGAGAAAGAGAGGGATGAAGTGTGACAGGGAAAGAACAGAGAGACTTTGAGAGACTGAGAGAGAGACAGACTCCCAAGATAAAGAAAAAGTTTGCAAACAGTAACAAAGAAAAAGAAGTCAGGGGATACTGATCTGACTGGATAATCTCTAACATTATTGACTAAGACTTTTCTGCATGTCAAATGTAATTTGTGAAATCTTGAATGTCAACTCTTATTCTAAATGTCATTTAATGGCCAGGAAATCACAAGGACTGACCATCTCTCTCTGTTAACATTCTTAGTCCATTTCAGAGTGTGACATTTTGACACAGAGTGCTGGCTCAGAGACTGAAAAGTTTAACTCTCTGCTGAGTTCATGTCCCTAAGGGAACCTAAGTATTTATTTTTGAGATACCTAGGAGCTTTGTGCCAAAATAATTAATGTCCCATATTAAATGATTGTTAATGTCATCATCAAAAATTACTTCAATTATAAGACTTCTTATATAATGTTTTTATTTAATATTTTTTGTTTCTACTTAACAATACTAGGTGAAAGGAAATATAATTATTTAAATAGTTTGATTAAAAGAGTTTTTTTAGTTTATGCAATTTGCCCTAACTATAGATCTCACAAAAATATTTTGATTCTGTGTTAATTTCTTCACTCAGGACATTATATATGAGGAATACAAAAACAAACCAAATAATATAAAAGTTCTTTCTGTCCAGTATCCTCTCATAAACAGGGGCTGTAGACATGCTTAAAGAAAGTTTTTTTTTCTGTTTCTTTTGTGTTGTTGTTGTTTAATGTTTGCATGCCATAAGCATATACAGTTTGTAATTCAATTCCCCTCTTGCAGAAAGGCAGGTGGGTTAGGTATACTAAGAGCAAACCAAATTGTACATATAATGTACAATTGTTCCCAATTATATAGCTTCAAGTTAAATTATGTTAAAATAACATACTAATTTAAGTTATGCTTTTGCTGATATATTTCATTAAAACATAAGATTTATAGAATTTATGAGAATTTATGAGCACAGAATGAAGGCAATATACCATAATGTAAATGTTGCTTTATTTCCTCAGATGATATGATGAGATGAGAACCATACTTAAACTCTGTAAATGCGTGGCTTACTTATGCTGAGCTCAGAGCTTTTTCTTCTCTGCTCTAACTATCCTTAGGCATAGGCCTGGAAGTTTCTAGCCTCTGTAAATTCTAATCTTCCAAGCTGAATGATTAAGCACAGCCTCTCTAGGCTTCTGACTGAATTACTCTGCCTGGCCTCATTTTAACTCTGGCAATCTGCTCTAATCTGGCTTCTTCTCTAAGCCTTGTTTTAATCCTTGGCTTGTTCCTCCTTCACCCATATCTAGCTTGCTTTCTCTATAACCAGTCCCTGCCACTTTCAACCATGGTTGGTTCCTCCCACAAAGTAATCCTACTGTGAATGTTAGGGATGAAAGGTATGTACTAAGGGTATGTCTGCATTTCAGTCAGATCATACTGTAATTCAGGGTCTGTCTGCATTCCTGCTTTGGATGTGATCCCTTGCCAGAACAGCCTTGTTGATGCATTAAAGTTCTTCTACACAATAAAATAATCTATAATGTTGCTGTTTCTCAGCCTTAGTGAACAAGAATGGTAGAAATACAAGCTCTCTTATTCTAATATTTTTCTTTTTATAGGAATAAAATGTTAACTTAATAGTACACATATTACTACTACAAAAGGAAATCATCTTCATCATCATCATCATGATATTAATGAGTGAATCCAAGTTCTTTGGAACAGATGATACATCCACAATATCACTGAACTATAATCCAGCTTGAAAATGTTTTCGGTGTATGTATTTTATCTTTTCTCTATTTCTAACTTTCCATTTCCCACTAGAGGAGAGATTGCTTTTAAAGAACCTTTACCAACAAACATAAACATGGCAGCTTGTGCTTTTAAGTTTGATACTTTCTTGTGTATTTGTAGAGAATTCCTACTTGACAAGTGTAAAAATAAAGTGACTTCCCTCTTTCCATCCCCATCCCAATGTTTCTAAGGATTTTTACCTGCTTAACTCAAGAAAAAACAAGCTAGGTTCTTTAGTCTCTCTCTCTCTCAGTTTTCACCAGTGGTTTTCCATGCCTTATCATAGCGCATGTCATGGCCTCCTCATCTAAGAAGTCCATAATGTTTTACAAAGGTTAGTGAAATGAGCTTAATTTAAAATAGGCTCTACACTAATTATGATATTCTGCTCTGGGTTGATGAATTTCACAATCTTGACATTCAAACACCTCAAATATTTCTATGATATATCTTTGTTTATTGTCAAAAAATTACCTAATTTTGTGTTGTCATTGGAAACTATTAAGGAAAATGAAAATTGTAAACAAAGTGTCCTGTAAAAATATTGTTTTTGAATTTTTCAGCAAAGATCTAGTATATTTCTTTAAAAGGCAAAGTTAAAGTAATATGAATAAAATGTTGACGAACATTTGAGAACAAGAAAAACATGTATTTTCCATAGGAGGAAACAAATTTGCATCACAATAGCACAGTATCTGTGTTTTTTATTACCTAGAAAATTTGAACATTGCCTAATGTCACTTTTTAACAGTGAGTAAACATTCTGCATGCAGGGAGTTCACCTTGAGCGTGAATAGCAGCAGAGTCAACAAAATTAACTGAAGGAAATGACAAAAGTATATGAATAGACAACAAAATGTTTCCCCTTGAGGAGAGATACAACAGAACATTCACAGAAAAGTAATTACTAAGAAACTTGTTGATGGATGCAGAGAAAAAGAATGTTAATGATTTGCTAACAGAGAATGGGAAAGTAGCTATAAGAAAAATAAGTAATTGAAATATTACACTTATAAATAAGAATATATTCACAAACAATATTTGCAGATTTTTTTTTAGTTTTAGTTTGTTTGTTTGTTTGTTTTTTGAAATAAGATTCTTAAGTACCCCAAATTGGACTCCACTTCCCTGAGCTTGAATCAATGCTTTCATATTTACATGCAACAACTAGTCAGGTACAGATACATATACCCAACACTGCTTCATCTGCAAATTGACTGTAATTTTGTGCTTAATAGATTGGGAGGCCCAAAAGAGGATAGATTTTAATATTCTTTGTACAATTACTACTACCTCTTATTATAATGTCTAAATTAGAGATAGAATCACAGAAAATAAATATTTGTTGGACAGGAGAAATGGCTTTGAGAGAGTAGAGCCTATCTGCATGATGCGATGTATGTGTATGTTGCACTCCATGGTGAGTCTAACCTGGGTCTCCAATCATAGCCTAATCTCAGAGAACATTATTTATAGGAACATGATCAAATTTCCCAACAGCCTCCGAGACTTTTCAACTAGCTCACCCATGTCAAACACGCCTCTGAGGCTTTGCTGAGATCAGACTTAGCTCTGCCTTCTCTTGTGTATTTAGTGGGAAAATGTTTTCCTAGCAATTCAACTTATTCTAGTTCCCACTTTGACACAAAGACCCCATGAAAACTCCCATGATCGTGCAATTTCTCTTCCTTATGTTGCATTCTGAAATACATAATTGTTTACAAGTCATCATTAATGACATCAATTTTTGTTTCATAAAGACTTCTGTTAGTTGATGAATAAATGATTTTTCTATTGAAGACAGAACATTATATTGTTGAGTTGATAGTAAGCTTAATAAGATGTTGACTTACAATTTCTGTGAGGGTTGCAAGTATTTCCTGAGGAGTACATTTTAATATTTAAAGAGAATTTTCATATACTCTTACTATTAATATATTTTTTCATTAAAAAATCAAATACATTTTGATCACATATTTGTCTACTAATCCAGCTACTCCAAAATACTGCCTGCCTGTCCTTACCCAATTTCATGTTCTTCCTCTTCGTCTCAGAAAACAACCTGACCAAAATATTTAAACCAAAACACATTCCTAGTTTCTGATGAAATAATGTGTTATTGATAATTAACACAAAGAGAATAATTATAGATGTACAAAATTCATTTTAAAAGTATTCTTAAATACAAAACTGCATTAACAAATTATGTAATAATCATAAGAAAAGCTTCTATATAATATCACATAGCAGTAGTGAATTGTTTACTATATTTATTTTATATTTTTAGTAGTATTTGGGAAGGAAAACAAATTTGTTACAGCCACAAGTTAACCAAGTTCCATAAAATTATCTAAGAAAAAAGTTGGAGTCTTAAGAAGAATGTAGGAAATTCATGATGTCAAAGACCAGGAGACTGAGAATTTAACAGTAGCTTTGTGAACAAGGTAGCTGATTTTGTAGGAATCTGTCATTCTAGTCACTATTTATCAATAAAAGACATAGGAAATCAGTGTTATTCTCAACTAACAAGGAGATCATGACATCTTCATGTAATTTTCTGACAAAAATTTCTATGACAGAAGAATCATTAGTTCCCAATAATTCAAAAATTATTGGAAAATTCAATATTCTCAATCTTCAAAAATAATCACGTTTGAAGTTTTAGAGGAGAGGCTTCTATAATGGACCACGTTGATTTTTCAACTGTTGAAAGAAGGGCAGATTAAATATGTTCATCAGTCCTCTGGGTATGCAGAGTGTCTTGGTTAATGGTGGACTATTATCTAAACAGATCAGTTTTTTAAAAAGATAAATTGATAAGAATAATCATTTGTTAATCAGATGCTCATCAATCCACTAACCACCAACACTTCTTTTCTCATCTAATTTTTCATAATACCCACATGTTTGTATGAGTGATAGAGATTAATGGGTTGATCAAAAGTTATCCAATAAACATGCAGGTGCAAAACAGATTTCAAATTATGCATCATATGCTTTGCTCTGAGGCAAATTGTGTCTTCATTGACAATGCTTTGCTCTTCATGATAACTGAATTTTCTGCTGTTTTCCTGAATGAAAATTTTTCATAGAATAGTGTGGTATTGATTTCAACAATAAAGTATTACCTTTTTTTTGACATTTTAGTGTAAACCCAGTTAACTGAATTAGTTAAATACATATTATTTTTGATTTTTTATTAATCATTCCACTCATTTACATCTCAATAATTTTGATGTTTAAGCTATCATTCTATCAGAACATATATTGGAAATCATATCTTCATCATGTTAAAGACATTGGCAAAATTACTTATTATCAAATTATCTCATAATTTAATGTATTCAAGAAGCAGAGTATAATTAAAAGAACTAAGTGATAATTTTACCATGTATTAGACAGAAGAACAAACAAGTTTCAAACAAAATTAGTAAAACCCATGATGGCAGCTGAGTCCAAAATACAGAACTTACATTCTGAACAAAAATCTGAAAACAAGTCTATCTAATTTTACTTATATAGCAGAAAAATATGCTTGTAGGATGGCTTAGCAAATAACCATGCTTGCTATGCAGAGGTGTACAGATTTGACAACTTTAGCTGAAATACTGGATTCAGTAGAAAGTGATGACCAATTCCTTAATGTTACCCTTTAAAGTGCTTATGTGTGCTTTGGCACGTGTATGTCTGCACATAAATAACACAGATATAGACATGAATATTTGATAATAAAATAGAATATATCTAATACCAGATTGACAATCCTGAAATTATATGCATACACATGTAACAAATATAAAATAAGAGTGAACAGCAGTTTGTATGTGTATATATATATGTATGTGTGTGTGTTGTGTATTAATAAATATATATGTTGTATATACATGCATTTATGTATACATATATTTGTGTGAGAGAGTGAAAGGAGAGAAACTGAGTGAGAGTATAGCAATATAAAAAAGAAGAGATGATCTATTTTAAAAAAAACGAGTAGAAAGGGAGGCATTGAATTAAAAAAAATAGTAAGTATTTAAATAACTGAAAGAAAAATTGTAGTAAGGATATTTTGTAGGTTAATATGATAATATTGAAACTTGGTTTCATAATCATTTTAAAAGCAACACTTGTATTATTCATGTTGATTTCCTGTAAATGTTTCTTTCTTATTCCAAGTGATTTTTGTGTCTTGAATTGCTGCATCTCTTCTCAAAGATTTCTGTTTAAGATCTTCATGGTTGACTCCAAGTGTGCATCAGACATGAGTGTGCTCACATTTCAATTCTTGTAATTATAAGTGGCCCCTCTTCAGACTATTCTGTTTTCCATGGATCACAACAGAAAGCAACAAATTAGAAGAAAAGAGTAGTTCAGGCTGCCCCAGGCAATTAAATGAATTAACAAAAATTGTTAGTGGATGCTTTGTGTGCAGCAGGGGCTCTGTGGATGAAGAAAGAGAACTACTAGTCACACCTGTGCTGATTTGCAACATGGAATTGAAATTACTATGAGTAAATATAATTACTTGGCAAATATAACAAATGCTGTTTAGGGTTCTAAAAACTGCACGTGGATCTACAAATCACACAGAAGCAGATATTGAATAATTCCTTATAACACAGGAATATTCATAATGTCCTATACAGTAGGAGGACAGCTTATGGTTAAATAAAGATGATGAATTGCTGAAAAATGTAAAATATAAAATGTCCCACGTTTGTATTCATACATTCATATGTTTCAACTATACATTGTTTAAAAAATTAGCTTTTTAATATACTGTGTATTTAAGTGTCCTAAATTACAAATATATTTTTTATTTTATTTTTAGTAAGACATGAATATTTATGGATGAAGATGGTTCTGCTGTTAGTAGTTATTGGTATTTTTCCAGAGACCTTAAACTAAGGTACCTAACCTCACGTCCAATCATTTACTAAAACCTGTAACTCAAACTCTGGGGAATCCAATGGCTTCTCAGTTCTGTCAGTACCTGAACACACGTATTAGACAAACACACATGAAAAAAAAATCACTGACATACTCATATAAGTGAAACTTTTGAGGAGGGAAAAGGGTAGGAGGACATTATTACCCTTCACAAGCTGGAATGAAAGTCCTATTACATATTATTGAACATGGGAAAATCAAATTTGTGCCAACTAAAAACTTCATTTCTTATGATGAGGATTCATGGTAAATGAGAGTACTTTGAACAGTATCAGATAAGAACAAATAATTATCAATATTATCTACTTAAAAACCATAGGACCTACAACAGCGAACTGCCTGAAAGACACATTGGTATAATCGTGGTACAAATGTCATGAAAGTAGCCAAATACTTGGATTTAAAGCCTATATGTGAGATACAACTCATCCCTGAGTGTGATAAAGCGGGCAACAACTTCACGCTAGATAAGTCATCTGCTCTAAATGAGATATACTCTTGTTATTATGCTGTAAAAGGAACACAGCAATAAAATTAATGATATATGATTAGGCTTGTCAATTAGTCCACTCAATCCTAATCAAATAAGCTTTTGCCTTACAGGAGATGGTACTTAACAAAGAGATCCATAAATAGACAATGTTCAATGCCCTCAGGCTTAAATGAAATATATTTATAAATCCCTTTTCTGGAGTTCAGGGATTTATGAGGAAGAGAAGAGAAAGAAAAATTTTAAGAGGCAGAAGTTGCAGAAGACTCCAAGTGAACAGTGTCTTTGAGACACAAGAGAATTGATACACAAATCTTCTTACAGAGACTGGAACTGTATGAATAAGACATGCACAAATTCAAATGAGAAAAAACATTAATCCCATCACAGAGAAGTGGAAATAGACACAAAGCCCCACAACTCATCAAGAAATGTTGTAATTAATATATGCTGGAAAAAATAAAAATCAATTTTGTTTTGTTTTTTTGTTTGTTTATTTTAAGGGGCGTCATTGAGTATGTCAACAATACTTCAAGGAATGTTCCATGCCCAAGAGTAGTTGGTCAGAACTAAAATTATTTCATATTTTTGTTGTTGCTGTTTACTTGCTTGCTTTTGTGTTGGTGTGTATATGTATACGTTTACACATTTTCTTTGATTTTGCTATTTTTTTTGTTTCATTGTTTTTGTTTCTTAACTTAGCTTGATTTTCTTTTTTGAGTTTTGTTTTTTTTTTTCAGAGAAAGTGTGTGTGTGTGTGTGTTTGTGACAGAGAGAGAGAGAGAGAGAGAGAGAGAGAGAGAGAGTATTTAGAGCTGGTGAATATAAATTTGGGTGGCTGGGGAATTGCAGATAATACAACAGAGATTGATAAATTCCCAGAGGAAAGACTGGAGCAAAGAAGGGTTTAAAAAGGCCATGTCGGTCTGACATGCATGGCAGACACATGGCAACAGGTAATCATATGGCAGATGTAGGTGTGGTTATAGGAAAAAATAAACCAATAATTTAGGGAACAAAATTTGAATATTGTGCTTTTTCCAGAAATCCATGGAACTAGGCAGAAATAGGGAGCATCATGTCTGCAGCCCTGCAAGAAAAGGTGTCAAGTAGAACAGAAATTCATTCAGAGAAGGAAAAGCACAATATCTTGTTGAAGCAATAATTGTTTTCTTTAACTCTTTTGCATGAGCTGCCTTATGTTAGCCAGGTCATGAACTCTCACATCTTGATTAAGGTTTATGGACTAAATGATGAAGACTTAAAAATAACATTTAAAATTAATTAACCTTCATGTGATCAAAGTACTCAATAAAGTATGTATAAAAAGTGATTGTTCATTGTAATAAAATCTAAATATGTAATCTCAGTTAACTTCAGAATTTCAATGTAAAAAATATTAACCTTCCACTCTAAGATTATGGTAAGAAATAAAATAGTAAAAACAAAACCAATAAAACACTCTTCTTTCATGTAGAATAATATTCTTTAAAGACTATACAATGTCCTTCAAGAACTTTGATCTCAGATAGATGTTCACATAGTTTTTTCAAAAGTCTGAAGTCTGTCAGTTATGTATACTACTTATAAGAAACAGTTGTGTATGCTTTGTTGCATAAATAGTGAAAATGGGGCAATTTAGTTCTTTCTTCCTAAGTATGCTGCTTCCTTCCTGTCTCTTTAATATAACTAGGTATAAAGAAACACAAGTATTAAACATTAAGGTCACTCATATTTACTATAGTTCACAAGTAATACTCTTGCAGCTGAAGAATCCTAAGATGTTACACATAACATTATGGAAAAGTCATTCAGAGGAGGCAGTAAGAATTTCTATTGTCAAGAACCTGCAGTGTCTTCCACGTTCCAGACACCATAGAAGTTTTCATGATTAAATAATAAATTAATGAGAAAAGAATTAAATCACAGTGATATTATCTCATAACTGGAAATTCTTGGTTTAGCTGGATCAAACTGTGTCCAAAGGGAGATGGTTATAAAATAGAACAGACTGTTTGAAGTCCAGTAATAATGACTGCTTGACATCAGGGACTTTGAGTGGTCGGTACGAGAAATGGAATATAGTTAAAGAACACTTGAGTAGATGTAAGTGTCAGAGAGTGTGAAAAGTTAAAAATGCCCCCAATGAGCTGGAGAACAAACCTGTAATTGAACAGATAGGAAATGAATGTCTTCAGCTTTGTCTAGCTGCACCTTCATAACTGAAAAGATAGTTATTCGGAAGGTGGTCAGCTACCCTGTTGGATGGTTATGTTTTACTTTCCTTAACATGCTTGTTTCTCTTTTTTCTTGATCTGAATATCATTACATACAAACATTGAAGATTATTTTATTGAGTTAGAAAATATAAAGCCTTTTTCATAGAATCAATCAAAATTGGAATTTAGTGCATCTTTGAGATTTTAGAATATTCTCTTCCTTTGTGATTTTTATTTTTGCTGTGCATATTTTCAGTTTCTTTAATCAAAATTTGTAAATTTACTGTGCTAGATATAGAATTTTAATAGAGATTTCAAATAATAATCATTGGAGAAATTTATAATCCCTAAATTTTTATTCAATTGCTCTAACTGAATGATTATTCTTTAGTGGGAGAGGAATACTATGTTAGTAACCACTGGTTATGGTTTTGTTGATATTTTTAAAACAGTAATTTAAGTAATACGCCCATGAACTAAACTGACTTCATTATCGTAAGGAATATCAATATGAGAGTGTGTTTTCAATTCAATAAAAAACCTTCATTTGAACTCATTTCCAAAAGACTTGCAAATAAAGCAGACATAAATTGTTGTGATTCACGATTATAAAATAATTTTTGTATTTGGATATTTGAACAATTAGTATGTCATATCACTTTGCATATGCTGAAAAGCAGCCTAGAATTCTGTGAGGAACATCTTAAGATATAGTTTTTACATTTAAAAAATTTAAAATATCACAACTAATCCAAGGCTAAAAAATTAAAAAACAAAACAAAAAAACCTAAGCATGCATTACCAGAAAACACCCTTGTATTATAGAACAAAGAGAAATAAAAGTACTTTTTCTTAAAAAAAAAAAAAAAAACTAAACCACATTTCTTATTGTAGAGAAAAATGAAACCATGTTTATTTTACATAGAGGTTGTATGAAAGAAAACATTTCAGTTAAAGTACACATGGAACAAACTGTATACATATTTTAAAATCTGTTGCGTACCAAAGCTTATTATTCTTAATATAAGTAGTGTATTAGTATTTAGATTTAGTATTTTAATTTTATAAATGTGTTTTAAGAGCAATGCAAATCAAAACGACCATGAGATTTTACCTTATACCTATTGCAATGGCTAAGATAAAATCACAAAGGAAAAAAAATGCAGGCAAGAATGTGGAAAAAGGCAAACACTCCTCCATTGCTGGTGGGATTGCTAAATTGTACAACCACTCTGAAAATCAATCTGGTGGTTTCTCAGAAAATTGGAAATAATTATATCTGAAAACCCAGCTATACAGCTCCTGGGCATATACCAAAAACATACTCCACAATACCATAAGGTGTTCTACTCTCTTCATAGCAGCTTTACTCTTATGTAATAGCCTGACGCTGGAAACAACCCAGATATTCCTCAACCAAAGAATAGATACAGAAAATGTGGTTCATTTACACAATGGAGTACTACTCAGCTATTAAAAACAAGGACACCATGAATTTTACAAACAAACGGAGGGAAACTGGAAAATACCATCCTGAGGATGGTAACCCAGTCCCAAAATGACTTGCATGGTATATACTAACTGCTAAGTGGATATTAGCCCTAAAGCACAAAATGCCCAGGATATACCCCACAGACCCAAAGAAGTTAAACAAGAAGGAAGGCCCAAGTTAGGATGCTTGAATGACTTGGGAGAACAAAATAGTCATAGGAGACAGAAGGAGGGAAGAAATGGGTGGGAGAGGGGAAGGGAAAGGAAATGAGGGTGTAGAATCAGATGTGCAGAAAGAAGATGTCAGAGAGACCCAGAGAGTCAGGAGAATGGATTTTCAATCTGCAGCTGTCAGGGCAGGTGGAGTTGCATGATATTTAGGAAGTTCAAGAGACCTGAGATGGGGGACGCTACCAGGAGTCAATGCGAGTGACCTTAGCTGAGATATCTAACATTAGGTACATAGAACCTGAAGAGGTCACTTCCTGGATCCAGGCAAGACTCCCAGTGGAGGGAATAAAGAAACCAACCCACCCATAAAACTTTTCATCCAAAACTTGTCCTGTCTAAAAGAAATGCAGGGACAAAAATGGAGTAGAGAGTGAAACCAATAGCCAACACAACTTGAAATCTATCCCATGGGAAAACACCAATTCCTGATTTTACTAACAATACTCTGCTATGCTTATAGACTGAAGCTTAGTACAATTGTCCTCTGAGAAGCTCTATCTAGCAGCTGGCTCAAACAGACACAGATATCCACTGCCAAACATTGTTCAGGAACTCTTATGGAAGGATTGAAGGCCCTGAAGAAGATGGGAAACCCACAAGAGGACCAAGAAAGTTAACTAACCTAAAGCTTTGGGAGCTCTCAGAGACCGAGCCACCAAGCACACAGGGGCTGGAACAAGACCTCAGGCACATTTGTTGCAGTTATATAGCCTAGTCTCCACATGAGTCCCCCAAAAACTGAAGCAGAAGCTCTCACTATAGCTCCAGCCTGACTGGTATCTGTTTCCCAACAGGGCTATCTTGTCTGGCCTTAGTGAGAGAGAATGTACCTATTCTGGGAGAGACTTGATGGTCCATTGTGGAAGGATATGGAGGGTAACCTCTCAGAGAAGAAGGGGAAGGGGAATGGGGAAGGATCTCTTTGGTGGGAGGACGGAGGAGAGGGAAGTCTTTGGAATAAGTATAAATTAAAAGATAAGGATAAATAAGTATAAATTAAAAGAAAAGAAAAATGAAAAGAAGAATATTAATGGCACATAATTAGAGACAGGGTGCTCTTTTAATTAGTGGGTTGAGCAAAGAAATGCGGCTGAACACTCAGTACTGCATAGAAAAAGATACCTGAAACAGCAGTTGTTCAGATAAGGTATTGTTAATATTAAACCAAACAAAAAAAACGTCTTGAAAAAGTCTGTCAGACACATAAACAGCACAAACTGGACTCAGATACTTAACAGACAAGGACAAGGTTGATATGAGCAAAGTTGGGGATGGCTGAACATGATCAAAACACAATGTAACAAATTCTCAAAGATTTAAAAATTAAAATGAAAGGTCATAAATACATTTAAAATGTAACTTTAATACACAAAATTATGAATAAAACATAAATAGGAGATGAATAAAAAGGGTCATAATTCAAAATCGAAAGATAGCACAAACTTTCATAAAAATATTTTACAAAGAAGAAAAGGAAAGGGGATTACAAATTATATAAATGATGACACAGAAGCCAAAATATTGAGCCTAGAAATGGTTGGGGACACATTAAGAACAGTGAGGAAAGCAAAGAGGACACAATTCAGTCAAGCATGCTCCATTAGCATCTGCACACTGCCATGTGTTTAACTCTTTCTTCAATATGTTCCAGAGGTCAGCAGTACTTTCATTTTTCCCAAGGATACATCTCTTTTGTTTGTTTCCTATATTATTGTCTGTATTACAGTTTTAAACTAGGGCAATGAACAAATCTATTACCTTAATATTTCTCTCATATTTCTGAGGATTTGTACAGATAAAATCACTCTAAGTCCTCTCATGAATATCTTCTGAAGTGTGCAATTCAGATTATTTAACTATGGTCACCATGTTCTGCTATGAATCAAGAGAAGCCATTTTGCATATCTACTGTAAATTTATTCCTTGCTAACAAAGCTTCCCTTTAGCCTATCCTAATTTTCCCTACCAGTCACAGATAATAGTGGCTAAAGTTATCTCCACTAATTCTATGATATCAACATTTTCATCATTTATCAAATAACATAGTGAATAAAAAAGTTCTGTTCATTCTCATTCTTAAAATATGTTCAATGTAAAAGAAAATTTTTTTCTGTTTACAGTGCAGAAAACTTACTTTTTAAAAAATGGCAATTCTAGCGATGAAGGAGCAAAAGACGGGGATCATGTCAATACTCACACTGTTCAATACCGTTCTTAACTCTGGAGGCTTTATGTCTACCTCTTGATGCATCAAGGATTTTCTGGAAAGTTTACCATCACAATTTTATCAATCATGTTAAACAAATTTTTACAAGATTGTTCAGTTCAAGACAACAGACATTTTCTGTGCATACAAAGGAAATTGCCTTGGCAGAAGTTGAGCTTACAAATATTTTCCCCAACAAACCAATTTCAGAAGATGGTTATATTACACATGTTTATCTAGGATTCAAAATCTTGTAGTAAATAGGATAAATTAAATTCTCTTTTAAAATTAGGCTCAATTTTTCCCCAGTGAGAAAAATATATTGTATTTTTCATGAATTAAATACTATTTAAATATGTTTATTTCATGTGTTTGTTAAAACCATTAAATCATTTCCTTAACAAAATAAGTATTTGACTCATAAAATAAAACAAGTCAATTATTTGGTATAGATTCAGCCACATAATTAGAAGACAATAGGCCACCTAAAGTTCTTGTTTTTCATTCTCATGATCACATTTTAATATTTTAAGAATATTCCTAGAAATAAATATATTTAATATAATAATAATATGAAATGACAGAGGATCATATATTGCTCCAAAGAGATCACATATATGTATTACAAATGTATTGAAGGTGTATGTATATATGCATAAGGTGTTAACCTATACAATGTGTTTATAACATAAACAGATTAACAATTAGGTTTGAAACTTAAAATCCAGAGGAAAAAACACAAATTAGTAAGCAAAATATATAACCAATTATTTTATTCAAATCCTAAAATAAAAAGAGAATATAATATCAATTGTATATAGAACCTTTGGTTAGTTATGAAGCATGAGTGGTATAAAATGAATACACTTTGAGAATGAAAGTATGTAGGTGTCATGAGAATCATAATATATGCTCTTTGAATCTTGACTGATAAGTAATGTGATATTTCTGAAGACTGTCATATACTCACTCATGTGGTTAAAAATCAAGTATAGGAATGCATATGTATTACTAAGAAAGACTTTGCATTGCTCTTTTCATTTTGTTAAACACAATATGTTTGCTGAATCACTTCTACACTAGCCTACCCCTGTTTCTAAAGGAAGGTCCCTCCAGAACAATATTTACTCACCAGTAAAAATGATGACTCTACGTTTCTAAGTTGGTAGGTGATCAAAGTATCATTCCAAAATAGCAGAGGGAAGCTTTTGCTTTAAGAGTTATCAGGGAGGAATTTTGTTTTAGGTTTTTTTTTTTTTTCATTTTAGATAGCAAATAAACTTACATTTAGAGATGTGAAGTTACACAAGAAAACGTTTCACTTTCATATTCATTTAAATTGATATATTAATGAGCAAATGTAGAAGATGAATTAGTATTAATTTGCCATCAAGAGAAGAAGGAAATACATAGTAGACATAGTTCATAAGTAATGTTACCTGCCAAAAGTCATCTCAAAATACTAAGGAAGGATTTGAGATCAAGTGGAGAAGAAGTCTAAACTTATAATAAATTATGTCAATACCAGCAGCTATTTATTTCTTAAATTGGACTACTTTCCAATAAATTTGTGATATATTGAAATTCAATTGAAAATATTATTTAGACACATATCTAAGTCAAATATATATCTAATAAATATTTTTGGCATATATTTTGCTCAGAACATTCCATGAAAATACATGAGATAGATGAGATTTGTCAGAGGGGAACTTGCTGTGTTTTCACTAAACCACACTGAATAAATTAATAAGGAATGAAATATCATATAAAAAGTTCATATGTCTAACTTCTGCCCTATATGTAAAATGTACAGATAATAGATTTTTTATAGATGAGAGTATTTTCTTCAAGTCAGAACTTGTTAACTATGCAATCTATTATTTGATATTGTTTTTACTAGTTTTTCATTACTTTTCCTCATTTTCTTTCTATCTTATTTTCTATGAAAAGTTAGTATGGTTACATGATATTTCAGGAATAACAATATTATACTAATATATATTCAATTCATATTAAATATTTCTAATTTTATAATCAGTTTCACCCCTCCATAATTTAACTACCCAGAAAGAGAGTTCATATTGGTAGTGTACAATAGTGATTTATGTTTTTTTAAATAGAGAAGCATTATAATTTTTTTCTTTGAAAAAATAATACTTTCAAGTTTAAAAGCATCATGTAGACCATAATATACATATCCTGACATACATTTTTGGACCTGTAATATTTCTTGAATGCAACATGACTGAAAATATAAATCCTCAATGCTGGTGTTGAACATCAAAATAGACACCTTTAATATTTTTAGATAAACAGGTTGTGGGAATACAATTAGAACACAAAATCTCCTTACCAAAACCATCTCTACAAAAACAGGAGAAAAATGAAGGTTAGATATTTAAGAAAGCATTAAATCAGGCTGTTATGTTCATTGTACTCAGTCTATCAAAATTACAGATCATATATAACAAACTCAGCTTTTATACAGTCAAGAAAGGACATCTCATCATTTGTAGGTCTTCCTTCCAGGCTCTGGAATCTAATTCATCCCATGTAATCAGCACAAAATCATCAGCAGTATAATGGGCTGAATTGTTGGTTCTTTCTCTAAACTGTACAATATATTAACAAGTTATGTAGCAATTACATTGTGTAGAAATTTTTAAGCAATCTATGAATTGGGGTATGGTTTGCTTGACTTTTTGTTTGATGTTATAGTGCATCATGGTTAGAAAACAAAGCAGCAGAGACTTGATATAGCTCATTATCATCTATAATCTGGATGCAGAGAGATGAGTACCAGAACTCTACCAGTGTAGTCCTTGTCCTTTATATTCAGTTTGGATCTGTAAACATGGGAGAATTCAGCCAACATTCATGGTAGATCTTCTCAACTAAATTAAGAATTCTGGTAGGGAATGAGGAACCACTAAAATGTCTCAGACCAGATTCTAGGGAGGCGAGAGGCGGCCAGGAACCAACTGGGATGACATTTTCAGAAATACCCAACAGAAAGGAGATAGAACCTGAAGAGATAATCTGCAGTAGATCAACATGGCCCACAGTGGAGGGATGGGGCTCCCATGCATCTCAAATTTTAAACCCAGAATTATTTCTGTCTAAAGAAAATGCAGAGACAAAAAGTGGAGCAGATACTGAAGGAAAGACCATCCAGAGACCACACCACCTTGTGATGCATCCCATCCACAAACAAAGAACTCTGACACTATTACCGATGCTGAGAAGTGCTTGCATACCATATCCTGATAGGACTCTCCTCTGAGAAGTTCTGCCAGCACCTGACAAAGACATATGGAGATACTCACAAACAACCATCTGACTGAGCCTGGGAACTCTAATGGAAGAATTAGGGGAAGGATTGAAGGAGGTGAAGAAGATTTTTATAAAAATTAAAAATAATGCTTATAGGGGCATATCATATTTACAATGGAAAGAATTAAACTATAAATTTAAATTCTTAGTTACATTCTGACTATGAAAGAATTATTTTTTCAATACTGTATAATATCACTGTGTACAGGTGCATCAATCTAAATGTGCAGCAAATTCAAGATAAGGTACACATAAAAGCATTATTAACATTATAAAGTTATAACAGAGAGGCAGAGCTTATTGTCTTGAAGAACAAATATTGAATATATCATGACAAAGATGTGTGTTTAAATTTAATGATAAACACATTGTGGTTTCATATTAGTGCTCCAAATAAAATTGATATTGATACTTTAAAAGGATCATCTCTCTCTCTCTCTCTCTCTCTCTCTCTCTCTCTCTCTCTCTCTCTCTCTCTCTGTGTGTGTGTGTGTGTGTGTGTGTGTGTGTGTGTGTGTGTGTTGTTTGGGGCCTATGAAAGACAGAAGAGATATAGACTCTCATGGTCCTGGAGTTATAGATGGTTTGAATCATTCAATATGGGATCCATGAACTAATGTCAGGTACCTTGGGAGAGCAGAAAGTGTTTTTAACTGCTGAGTCATTTCTCCAAAGTTATTGAGATTATGGGCAATTAATTTTATTTTGTATCAAATGTATCTTTTCAAATAACATAAGAACAATTTTATCATTAAAAGGCATTAAAACAAAGTATTTCTTTGTATAAATTATTATAAATTTATACTTCTGTAAAATATATTTATTGGCATTGCTGGTTTCATCATTTCCTCATACTTTCTCAAAACATCATGTGTTTAGGTCATAAATTTAAATTTAGAATAATAAGACTTTATTATCCATATGAATTAAATTATAATAAAAAACTCGGCAAATATGTACCAAGATTGCAAAAGAGAGTTGTATTATTTATGAAGACTACTTACCTGTCACCATTCTATGTTTTCAGCAATTTTCATAACCAGCATATATTCTGGTATGATTTATGAATATATATAAATATTCTGGTGTGATTTGTGAATATATATATTCTTTTATAAGTAAGATAAGGAAAAACAGCTTAAGAAATTATCTATATTTCCAACCTATAGGATTCCTTCAATTTTAGTGATATCTAGTTAATAGCTTCTCTCTATAAACCATATGAAAAACTGTAACTTTCTCAAATGTATAATGCTTTATATTCAATACATGACATTTCTTAAATCTGAGTTATAAAGTAACATATTTTAATATTCTAATTGTTATTATTATTACTACTATTATTAGACAATATGAGGGGAAGGCTTGACTGTCTTCTTTTAGTTTATGGTAAACAGACAGATAGGTAAGTAAACCAAACCCTTTCCAGAATGACAAAAAACATTGTATACACTTGGAGTTGGCTGAAACTGAAATACCAACTGAGGTAAAACCTACAAGCCATTCAGACAGCCTTTGAACTCAGTTATAACAGCTTGTCAATCAATACTTACTTCTTACGTTTGTTTAATTTTGCTTTTTGGAAAAACGTTTTCCCCATCTCAATATCTGATTTAACCATGTAGCTGAGGATAATATATTTACCTTTAGAAAGTAAAGATATGGCCTAGAGGGGTGGCTCTTTTATCAACTGGGCTTAGTGCTCTATTGGAGAACAGAGGTTTGGTTACCCACACCCACATGCAGTAGCACATAGTACATGTAATTCCAGTTCTGAGGCTTCAATAATTTCTGATCTCTGCAGGCACCTCGGGAATAAACACACATAAACACACACAAACACACACACACACACACACAGAGAGAGAGAGAGAGAGAGAGAGAGAGAGAGAGAGAGAGAGAGAGAGAGAGAGATTAATGAGTAAAAATGCACATGTTCTAAGAAGGAAGAACGTAAATTATTCTGAGAAACGTAAATTATTCTGAGAAGTAAATTTGGAGAGTGATTTCCCTTAAGTTTTGGTGGATGTCCAAGACTCTTACTTTCACTCAGTTATTCTAATCCTAAAGCTCTTTTGAGTCTTCCGTGTATTCTAAACATGCTGAAAACAGCCATTTCTAAGCATCTGAAGCACGGCTGATTCTGATTTTTTTCATTAGCACCAATATGAAATGCTTCCTTTTAAAGCCCATGAGATTTTATCAGTGTTAATCTCCTATTTCTTCCCTGATGCTTCCAGACGCCTACAAGCTCCTAATTTGCAGTAATTAACCTCCTGAGAATAACATCTCTCATATAACCCACAGAGCAGCCACATTTCTCCATGTTCAGCTTTGTAACCTTCTAGACAGGGTTTCTTCAGTTTGCAATTCAGGAATCAGGTAGATTATGCATTAATAAACACTGAACCTTTTGTAACAAAGCCAAAGTGTCTAGGACCATGTGTCAGATGGACAGGCAGTTTACTATGGAGGTCAAAAGAAGACTATTGAGTTTTGTCTTTGCTACTATGTTATGGGTCATAAAACAAGGCTGTTATGTAGGTTATCTTGCCTTAGTTTCTCTAACTGTAACTATCTGGTTGTTTTCTGTAGTGTGAATGAGTTGTAAGTGGCACTGTGGCCTTGAGATCACCAGATAATGATGCTACCAGAAGGACACACTTTCATTGAACATATAGCCATGTGTACAAAGAGGACCTAATTCATTTTTAAACAATGGGAATTTTATTTTTTGAATAAAGAAATTCAAACATGGATTTATTTGGTGAGAAATCATGAGAAGAAAGAGAAAATGTTTTATATTTTTAAAATTAAAATATAATATACTTTGTTTGATTTAATAAAAACAGTAAAATGATATAAATGTTTATTAAGATTGTTCAGCTCTTCATTTTGTACATTTTCAGGATGCAAATAATTGGAATATTAATATCTTGTAGTAATATCAAGGTTTTTAACGCTGTCGCTGTACTTTGGATATTATTAAATGATGTAGCCATGCTCTTTCATTTGTTGGAAATTTGGACACCATGATGTAGTACTGTGATGCACCGCATTAATTAAGTGGAATAGTCTAATGGGAGATTAAATTAGGGTATGTCTTTGGGAAAGAGTATAGAAGCAGTCCTCTATCTGGCTTCCTCTTTAAAGAAGTGATTTCTTCCTGACATGCATGCTCTTGTCATTAATATAGTCTAGCCATGAGGCCCTTAACAGAAATACACTTATTGCCATTTTATGCTTTTGATAGTCCAGACGTAATTTTCTTTTTAATCTTCCTTTCATTGATTTCTTCCTTTCCCCTTGTAGTCTTTTCTGGAGAAAAGTTTTCATTATGGATTCTGGAATGACTTCAAATTCACTGTGTATAGAAAATAGTAAACCTCCTACTTCACCTTCTAAATTCTCCAACCACAAGTGTAAACCATGGTCATTGGCTAATTTACACATTTGTTGTTGTTGTTGTTGTTGTTGTTGTTGTTGTTATCTGTCAGAAGTCATCTAGGGTAGGCTAAGGCTAACAGATGGTCTTCCTAGAAGTGGCCAATTCTTTTTGCATAATATGTGATGGGTAAGTTCTATGAGGAAAGGTCCCGAATTGAATTTGTGTCAGGATTGGTTTTTGTAGCTGCTATGCCTTTCCTATCACTATTTAATTAATACAGCAATCCCTGGGCATTAACTCTCCCTATTGATCAGATTTCCTGTAAATCATCATAAAGATGAACTTTCATGAACTAATATTGCTTAGATGAATTAATGAAAACATTGCTTTGAACTGTTTATTGATATCTTTCTGTTATTTCCATTTTATATATGAGGTAATTTTCTAAAGAACATTTTGTCTAAGAAGGTATAAAAAGGCAAGAGAAATGAAATAATGTTGTTGAATTGTTTGGCTTGGGGAAGGCTCTGCCCCAACCATCCATCCATCCAACCATCAATCCACCCATCCATCCATCCATTCATCCATCCATCCATCCATCCATCATCCATAGTTCCATCCATCTTTCCACTTATATGTATGTGTTTGTTTTTCTCTATGTAAGTGTGTAGGTATATGCATAGGTATGTAAACATGCATGAATACTTGTGGAGTGTATGAGGCAGGTGGTAGAGCAGAATTGCCTCTGCTATGGATGAGTTCACTTCTTTGACTTCCTGGACGACATGCTGATTATTGGAGAAATTGAAGGTCTTCCTTTCTTTCTTTCTCTCTTTCTTTTAGTTTTGTTTTTCCTTCCAGTCTACATCAAGCAAGTCGAGTGCTCAATAATTGCATTCAAGTTGAGTGTTTGAATCTTCATATTAAAAACAAGGAAAGGGAGATGTTGAGTCTCCCTTGGCTTTGTTAGTGACAGGATGACATGGTTCCTGCCCCTGGGACAGGGCCAGCAGGAATGAGCCTCAACAAGTGTTGATTGCTGCTGTAGGGAAAGGCTTTTTAGTATAGTAATGTATATATTTTCAAGTTCGTTGAAAGAATGTCCTCCCTGTTAACACTAATGACTCCATGATAATCTGAGACAGCATGAGTCTGGCAGTTGTAGGTGTGGCTAATGGGACCTTTAGGACAGCCCTTAAGGCTGTGCAAAAGAAATCTAAAAACATGAGTTCTAAATATTTAATTCTTCAACTATCCAAATACATAAAGATGGCCTGAAAGTACATCTGAAAGAATCAGACTAATTTTTCATTAACTGTTTCTAGGAAGTAGGTAGTGAGTAACTCTGGTCGAGGACAAGCCATGAATGAAGTCCTTTCTGGTGTATGAATGCAGCTAGACTTCTGCTGCAGGTCAAGTTCTCAGGATTTTGTTCTCCTTTTAGATGGAAGCCGGTCCCAAGATGGAGTAGGTTTGGCCTCTCAAAAACATCTCTTCAAAACTGTTTTCTAACAGGATTTCTGACTTTGGTCAGAAAGCAAAGAACACAGCTCTTTTAGATTTTTTCATATGTCTTTTAGAATTTTTTTTTTTCTAATTAGATTTACTTAGAGAGCTGACACAGCTGTTTTAGAATGTTTTCTAGCAGCTATCTAGAGAAGGCTCTATGAAGAGGGAACACAGTTCTTACAGAATTGTTCCTGGCCTTCTGATTTTAATTGGAAAACCCAAGAATTATTTTTAGAATTTTTCTAACAGGATTTATGACTTGGTTGGAAGATGCAAGAATTTTTTATAGCAATTTTCTGATTTTTAGTCAGAAAAGCTACCCAGAATGCTTATAGAATTTTTACTAGCAGAGCGAGCTGTCTTGAGCGATAAACTAGCTCTCTCAACAAGAGAGTTTTTAGAATAGCAAGAGAAAGGTATCTAAAGCAGAGCAGAACACACACACACTGAGAGAGAAAGAGAGAGAGAGAGAGAGAGAGAGAGAGAGAGGAAAAGAGAGACAGAGAGACAGAAATAGAGGTAGAGACAGAGACAGACAGAGACAGAGACAGAGAGAGAGACAGAAAGTCTGGAAATCTATCCAGCTTGTAACCCAAGATTTGACTTCTAGTCATTTGTTTTTGCTGCTCCCAAACAAGTCTTTCTAAGAACCTGTCTCAGAGCCAAAGCTTGTCTTTGCCAGTTAATATATAAGTTAGTATGTAAATGAAAATGTTTGTCAGTGTATGAAGGTATATGTTTATGTGCATATTTGCTTGTATAAAAGATTTTAATTCTTTTACTTCCCCTCCTCTCTAGTTCACAAAGAGTTAACCAGCCAAGCCAGAGAGGCTTCTGGTTGACTAGTGAGAGAAGGGAGCTATAGAAATAAACCCTTTACCCTGACCCCTACACACACACATACTGTTAGCAACAAGTGTCAATAGGTCCAGAGGACTGCAGCTTCTAGTCCCCAAGTAACAAGTAACTAAAGTCAAGAGAGGTATATGTAATTATAGAAAGCAACCCTAATCACTCACAAGACAAAGTCTTGCCTGCCACCACTCTTCCCCTTCTGCTTTTTCTCCTATGCCACTTTCAATAGAGAACCAGAGCTTCTGGAGGTGGGTTCAGGCAGTTATTATTTGTTTTTGTTTTGTTCTTGAGACCTGGGTGATTGAGATCAGAATATACTATATGCTAAGTCAATGCTTTAGCACTATGGACATCACCAGTTCAAAACTTTATTAATTTAGCATGCTCTGGTTTCATTTTTTAAATTAATTTATTTACTTTACATTCTGATCACAGCTTCCCCTCCCTCTTTTCTCCTTGTCTTTCCTTTTCCCCTTTCCTTCCCCACTATCCTTCCATACTTCACAAAAAAGGAGAGGCCTCTTGTGGATTTCAATAAGTTGCAGCAGCTCATCTTCTATCATGGCAAGACAAGGCAGCCCAGTTAGGAGAATGGGATCCAAAAAAAGGCAAGAGTCAGAGACAGCCTAGCCTCTACTTACTCCTGCTGTTAGGAGTCCCATGTGAAGAATGAGCTGCACAACTCTTACATTTGTGTGGAAGGCCTAGGTCCATCCCACATATGCTTCCTGTTTGGCAGTTCAGTTTCTGTGGACACATATGGGTCTAGATTAGTTGATTCTGTATGTTTTCCTAAGGTATCCTTGACTTCTCTGGCTCCTTCAGTCTTTTTACCTTCTCTTCCCCAAACTCTACCTAAACTTTTGTTGTGGGTTTGTGCATCTATTTCAATTAATTGCTGGATGAAGGCTCTCAGACAACAGTTGTTCTAGAAGCCTGTATGCAGTTATTTCAGAATAACCATAATAGTGTCATTTTAGGTTCTTTTTGAGGAGTGGGTCTCAAGTTGAGCCAGTCACTGGTTGGCCATTTGCTCAAGTCCTGGTCTACCTCTTGTAGGCAGAACTGAGTCTAAGTCTTATTCTGAGTCTAAGGTTTTGAGGATTGGTTGGTGACCCAGTCGCTGCATTGCAACTCTTTTGTGGTTACAGGAGGTGGCACTTTCAGGTTCCATATCCCCTAATGCTATGAATCTTAGTTAGTCACTCTCATTGATTCCTAGGAGTTCCCATTGTCCTAGGTTTCTACCTTGTCCCAGAGATGCTCCCTCTGCCCTGATATCAGTTCTTTCTCCTGTACACTTATGCTTTATCCTGACCTCTTTTATCTTAGTGTTGAATAGTACCAATTGTATAGTTATAGATCACTTTTCCTAAGTACTCTCTTCTTATGAATAAAAAACCTTTATATTTATTATGTGCCAATAATAGATTGAAATTCTTATATATGTTCACAGGCATATTGCTGTATGTATGGAAACAACTTTTCAGTTTATTATACTATAAATCAAAAAGTACTATTGCTGGGTCATATTGTAAGAGTGTGATTAGTTTGTCAAAAAAATTTTAAAGAGTCTTTCAGAGTGGTTGTGTTACATTTTGTGTTTTTGTTTATTTGTTTGTTTGTTTCTTATCCCCTTGAGTAATGTTCACATTTTTGTAAAACTAACTTTTATTAGCCTGATGTAATTGTCATCTCACAGGATTACTACTGAATAACCTCACACTTTTTAGCTTTTTCTGAACTCTGGCTAGGTTTGCTCAACTCAGCTATTTCAGTCCAAAATTCCTCCCAAGCTGACTGATTCAAACTGGCTTCTCCTAGCTTCTGACTGAGTTGCTCTGCTTGACCTCAAACTAACTCTGGCAATCTGTTTAACCTGGTTCTTTCCCATTCTCTGGTACATTCTGTCTTTACCTGCAACCTGTCTGTGTACAACTATCTCAGTTAAACTGCCTGCTTTCACTCTGCTCTGCTCTGCTCTGCTGTCTTTTCTGCCTGATTTTGTGAGAGTTGGGCATATCCTAAGACTCATTCTATCAAAACTTTCTCTGATTTGTTACATTTTCTGTCTCTCAAGTTACAAAATAACTTTACTTTCATTGTTTGAAATAAAGGTTTGTACTAAAGGTATATCTACATTCTGGCTATATCACATGTACCTAGATGGCCTTTGGATACGATCCCTTGCCAGAGTAGGTATTAAATTTTCTCTACACAGCCTTTCAAATCTTCTTCAGCAATGGGTATAGTGGTTTGGAATTTGGTTATTTCATATGTGTGTGTGTGTGTGTGTGTGTGTGTGTGTCTATGTGTGTATGTGATATACATATATGTGATATAAATATACATGACATATACACATGCATATATCAAATATATGAGACAAAGCAAAACAAAGTACAATAAGACTAGGCAATATCCCTCAAATCAAGGCTGAACAAGGCAACCCAACTGAAGGAAAAGTGTCTCAAGAACAGGCAAAATAGAAATATACTTGCTCTCACTTTTAGGAGTCTCACAGAGACAGCAAGCTAATTGTCACACTTTTGGGAAGACCCATACTACATACTTTCTTGCCATTTTAGTCTCTGTGAACTTATATCACCCCTGCTTAGTTGATTTGGTGGGCCATGTTCTCCTAGAATCCTCCCTTTCCTCTGATTCCTATAGTCTTTTCTCCTTGTTGTCTTCTTCTGTGTTACCAGATATCTGACGGGAGGAAACCAATGGAGAACTCCAATATAGAATCTACATAATGCCTGCCTGTATTCTTCACACTACAGAAAGAGAAGCCTAGACACCAATCCAGCCACAAAACTTTCCACCTATAATCTGTCCTACCTGAAAGATGTGCTGGGGTTATGATGGCTTAACTGTGAAGAGTAGCCACCAATGTTTGATTTAACTAAGAGCCCATGTACCAGCTGGATCCCATGTTTTACATTCACTGGATGGCCAAACTGGAGACTGGATAACGCAAAAAATGGGGTAGAACCAAACCAATTTGGCAAAGAAAAACAAAAACAAACAAACAAAAAACGCAACACAATTCTACAAAAAACAATGAAATGATTCCTAATAATATTCTGCTATATTCCTAGATCTTTGACTTGTGCAGTCACTGTCAGAGAGGATATGTCAGACAGTGTATGAAATTTGGTTATTTCATAGGCATATCAAAGTATCAACTATCATAGTTAATGTACATTTCCCTAAGAACAAGTGTTTGAAGCTCCTTCCAAATACTGATTTTTCTGTCTACATATCTTCTTTAGTGCAGTGTCTATTCATTTCTTTTGATCATTTTAATTAAACTATTATCATATGATTAACTTTTGGTAATTCTTCGTATATTTTGTAGAAAAGCCTTTTTAGGTACTTTTTTTGTGAACCTTTATTTCAGTCTGGTGTATTTCTTTCAATTTTCTTGAAAACTGTAGTATTCAAATTAAAAATCTAAGACCTTGAAACTTAATATTCTATTGCCAAGAGCTTTTGAGTGCTGTGCTTGTAACAATAGTTTATATTTTTATATGTATTAGTGATTTAAATCTCAAAAACCCAAGTACATAATCACAAATTATGTAAATATAACTGTAAATAGTACTGATCACAATTTTATTTTTTTAACTAAGTATTTCCCACATGTAGTCATATTCATGTTTGCATATGAACAAAAAAAATCAGTACTTGCTAGTTTATTGACACATGACTAGGTCAAACTAGGCTCAGTGCAGGCAGGCTTAAGGAAAATTGTTCAATCCTCAGTAGTTGTCTTAATTAGTTTTGATTGTCAACTTGGTACAATATATAGTGATCTAGGAAAAGAAAGCCTCTACTGAGGGATTGACTGGATATAATTGAACACTGGGCTACTCTGTCAACAATCTTAAATGTTAATTTAGGTAGGAGTGTCCAGCCTATTGTGGAGGGTATTATCCCTACTCAGGTGGGCATAGTTTATATGAGAAAGCAAGCTGAATATGATGAACAAGAAAGCGTATTTCTCCATAGTTTCTGTTTCAAGTTCCTGATTGAGCTTCTTCTATGATTCTTTTCAGTATGGACTAGGAGTTTAAGATAAAATTATCATTTCCTCTCCTAAAATAAATATATTTTAAGTAGACAACAGAATAAATAATCTTACTGCAGTACTAAGATGCATTATAGGGGGAAACAAATACAAAAAAAGAAGATAACAGAAACAAAAATAAAAGTTTAATCAAAAAAACTTTTGTGGTTAACTGAACACAATTTTCAATCAGGATCTGATCTTAGAGCTTCATAAACATACTAAATTAGGAATGAGATGAATATATATCTGAAAACAAAATAATGCATCATTTACTGAGAGAGTTTGCACAGCTTCTAAGAGCAGATGTTTTGGTTCTTTCAAACTGTAGTTGACAAATTTGCTAGCAGTGGGAGTGGAAAATTAGTTTTCATTTTTAGAAATTATTTGATACCATTTACAGACCTTTGCTATTTATCATGCTGATTAAAAGCTGTCATTCGCAGCACTTATAGTCTTCAAGAACATGTCAAAACTGTTTCTATCCAATTCAAATGTTTCTGAAAAGGTATTTCACACCAAACCAGGGTATATATCTTTTCTTTCAGAAACAATATATCAAAAACATGCAGTAGAAGGTACTTTTAATATTGTACTGAGAACTTCACTGATTAAATCTTAAAATATCCTTACACATCACTTACAAAAGTGGATTTCAAATATATATATATATATGTGTGTGTGTGTGTGTGTGTTAACTTGGAGATTATAATATAATGCCTTCAATTTTCATAATAGCCACAATATCTCATATATATTTACATAAATATATGAACATATTTGTATATATATATATATGTGTGTGTGTGTGTGTGTGTGTATACACATACACATATATGAGATAAAAATCCCCATGTCAAGAAAAAAAACATTAATTGATGCTTGAATTTTGGTTTATAAGTTTTTACAAGGATTTATTACTTTACATTTATTATTTATTTATTTATTTACAAGGATGATTATTACTTTATATACAAATAAAGGAAAATAAAACCAAGGAATCAAAGTTTCTACTCTCCTAAAATCTTTAATTTTACAGGACTCTCAGTTAACTGGCATATCAGTGCACATATATTTCAGCAAAAGCTTTTGAACCACCTATGTACTTTCAATATGTGTCTTTTTTTCTAAAATTACAGATGAGATGTAATTTTTAATAAAACTTAATTATAAGTTGTTAATTATTTTATTACTCTCACATTAATTTATAAAACCTCAAACTTGGTACAAGCAGTTCATATTGACTGTTAACAATTTAACAGATAGCCATAGTTTATCTACTGTCATATGAACCTTCTTTTCACTTGATATAAGTTTAATGCATTTAAAACATGAAAGAAATTTTAAAACATTTTGTCTGATAGATATAAATATTTGATGAATATATGTTAATAGAGTTGATTAGTGATAAATATGCTGAGTTATTATATGTAGGTGGGGTTCATCATTCACATTTATTCCATTATGTCACTCTCCCCCTTGTGTCCTCTTCCTGGAAAGTTCCAGGAAATAAGAAATTAAAGCCAGAACAAGTAATCAAAAGAGATATGAATGACTTTACAAAATCAAGAAAATGACAAATATTAATATACTTTACATAAAATAATAACTGAGTATTAATTATCTCAATGTAAAAAGGAATAATGAAACAAAAAGTGTTAAATACTGTTTGTGGTTGGTTGAGGCAAAGTGAATAAAGAAATATAGGTAGGGATAACCAATACTAATGACATTTCAAAATAGACATATTAAACCTGTTTTAAAAGTTTCTTGAACTATAGTTGAATATGTGATATGACATTATCTAATAACAAAACAACAATGCCCCTATTTGTTTCTACAGGCTTACAAATAAGAATACTAGCTCAGGTATGGGTTACCTCCTTCAGGATTGTTGACAAGTAGTATCTCATAGATGATTAAATATTACAGTATTGCAAGTGATCTTAGCCCCAATTCTTACCAACCAAAAATGCAGATTCGTGATTCCTCAACTGGCTCAGAGTTATAAAGCTTCCTGATTAGTAGAACACAATATTTATATAGCCTTTATAGAGACTTACTTTCATACTATTTGGAAAATACTAACATTGTTGTTTCCATACCAGAGATTTCATAATTCTCTATTTCTTCCCAGAAGGTCTTTCTCCAAGCATCAGTAGAGGCTGACTCTGCTTACGTTACTGACAACTACCTCCATCTTTTATCTCCTTTGAAACTTGTAATAATTACTCTGGATTCCAATATCAATTAGATCCTTACCCTGATTTTATGTGGATAGTTCTACAATAAAAAATTATATGGTATATCTATTGAGGATGAGTAAATTTTTGTAAATCTAGTAGACAAATAAAATAGAGGAGCAAGATTACACAACATAATTAAATTGTTCTTGCAAGTTGATTGCATTGATATCTTTGCCTCATCTCCATTATATTTACTCCATCTGACTGGTAATTTTTTTACTCTTTATCAGATATTCTTATTTGTGTCCTGACATTCTACTTTGTGGCTTTATTGGATTAGAGAATGTTTAAAATTTAAGGGAAAAGAAATAGAAAGAAAAGAATGTTGTTTATTTACACTTGTATCTTTAATTCCCTGATTGTGCTAAGCCATATTACTTTGAAGTAATTAAGAGACACTCAAGACTTGAAACAGATATGAGTCATTTCTGTCACTTTGACTGAGACCAATGTATTATTGATAAGCCACTGCTGATCTCAATATGTATGTGACACCAACTAAGATATGACAGTCTATATGACCTCATTCACTGATTACGTATTTATGAGCTCAATATACAATTCCTGTGTGTGCTTTCTGAGGTTTTGTTCTTGTTTGCAGCATCATTGTAGCAAGAGATAACTTACATAATACACATGCTTAGAATGCTGATCTCAATACTTTTATTGTTTTATTGAGAAAATAATTTATTTCTTGTCTCATTAGTGAAATAATTCAAAGAGGAGAAAATTGACCTACTATAACTTCCTTTTGTCTCTAAATTGGAGAAATCTGATAAGTTTTATGTATGCACCATCTGATTTCAATGATTTTCAATAGTAATTTTTAAAAAATTGAGGAGATATATGCAGCATGTGAGTATTGAAGATATACTGGAAATAAACAAGGAACCAATGGTTTCTTCAACAAATACCCCTACCTATACAATCATAAGAATTCAGATGCTCCAACATTTTGTATTATAGGGACTGTCCAGGTGATCAGTGGTCTCTATAAATTGGCTAAGTTTTAGAAGCTATGCTTTGTGCTTCCCATAATTTCAGTTAACTGAGTCATTCTGGATTTCTGACGGGGTTGAAAACTCATAGTCTTACAACCATTCCTGGCTATTTACTTTGAGAGAAAAGATTTGAGAGGATGGTTTTCAGCTGACATTCATTCTAAAGCCAAGAAAAAAGCCAGGTTAAGAACTAAGACTTTTAGTTAGGAGAGATGACAGAGGTTCTGCTTAGTCAACAAAATGATGGACTGGGTATTAGGTCTATATTGCACCTTACTGACATAAATTGGTATAGTTATGTTCTAATTGTATTTTGAGAGAAAAGTTTTATTTTAACAGAAAGGGTGATATGTAGGAGAAGCTAAGGTGGGAGGAGTACAGAGAAGAAGAGGAAGAGTAAGGAGAGGAGGAGGTAGGTGATGAGAGAGGGCAGGGAACATAAAGGCGGATGTTCACGTGTTTCCACCAGTCAAAGATAGTTGATATATCAAGGTTGGGTATTGGGTTACACTTCTGATTGATATTGAGCATTACCAAACTTATAAAGCCTTTGGTTAACATTAAAAAATTGTATAAAAGCAAAAAGGAGAAGGGGGAATGGGATAGGGGTTTTCTAGGAAGGAGAAATGGGGAAAGGGGATGGCATCTGAAATGTAAATAAAATATCCAATAAAAATAAATTTTAAAAGGAATTTTTAAAAAAAGAATTCATAATCAAACAGAAGATTAAAACAAATTCTAATAGACCAAGAAATATTAATAATGGTTGAAATTAAGGTCAGAGTTCAAGTAGCAAGGGTGGAAAATTTATAAAACTAAAACTCCATGTTTCAAGAATTCATATATGACTTGGTTAGATATGAGGTGGAAAGAAAAATCACCGTTTCAATATTCAGTAAGCACTGAAGTTGAATAATGAATTATACAAAGATGAAAACTATATACTAATGACAAACCCAAGACACCACAAACAAGCATTATTTTTCCATATTCATAGAAATTTAATTGCTATGTAATTGTCACTTGTATATTTTAGACCCTTGATGAGTTTTTATGAACTCAAAGTGTGTGAAACTCACATAGGTGTATAAAAACCCTTGTAAATATGATGCGGGTATATTAAGTGGTTTGAATTTATCTAAAATATGCATTCATACTTTATACATGGAACCTTCTTTCATGAATAATACAATGGTAAAAGAAGCTATGAAGTGTTAGATAAGCCAGAACTCTGCTGCTTGTGAAATTTAGGTATACATTTATTTAGCCAGTATGTATTGTGCACATTCTACTGTGATTGGCATTAACCATAATTTAACTTGCTGAAGTCAAGTCTTTTTTCTATTTCTGTAGACCCCTGGATCCGCTATAAGGCATATAACAGCTAATATTAACATCATAGCAGAAAACCACTGAGCCTAGGGAGTAATGTGGAATTATATACTTTGACCTTTACACAGGGAGTAATAATCTAGATTTGAAAGTAAAATATATACTATTGTAGTTGGTTTCAAATAGAACCCTCAGTTTTTGATTTCCAGTTTCCAAATTTCCAGTTTCCCATGCTACATGTCTAGGTATCACTTCACAATTAAAAGGAGACTCACAGTCAAAGATATTTGCACAAAAGGAATACAAGCCAAATACTGGCTAAGAGCAACGAATCTTTATCTTGCTTGTGAGAATGGTCTTCAATGGAGGCCAAGTTCCATGAGGCCATAAGAAGACATGCAACATTGTTAATAATGAAGAAAGTAAAAATGAAAAAAAATAATTGATCTTTTCATTGTGTTTCAATTTCCTGGATATTTTCGGTTATGAGCTTTTTAAACTTTATATTTTCTTTGACTGATGTGTTGTGGGGAACGGGTGTGGAGGCCAGCTAAAATGGCGCTTGAGGCACCCGCCAAAGCTTATGAATGGCACCTGCCAAATTTTATGAATGGCGCCTGACTTCCTCACATACTCGGGTCAGAGCCACGTCCACAGAACTACTGTGCAGACTCGCTTCCATGCAGAATCAGGCCATTTGACGTGTGCCAATGGTGTGTGCCAACGTGACAGGCTCTGAGTGACCAGGCATGGGGATAAAAGGGAAAGTGGAACTGGGATCTGGGGCTTCCAGAGAGATATTGTAAAAAGGTTCCTGAGTAAACTGTGTTGGGAAGAATCCCGTGTTGTGTCACTCCTTTCTGTGGGTTTTTTAAATAACTGAATAGTAGTATTCCATTGTGTAAATGAACTACATTTTCTCTATTTTTGATTAAAGGGCATCTAGTTTGTTTTCAGCTTCTGGCTATTAAAATTAAGGCTGCTATAAACATAGTAGAGCATGTTTCCTTGTGGTATGGTGGGGTATCTTTTTGGGTATATGCCCAAGAGTGATATAAATGGGTATTCAGGTAGAATTATTTCCAATTTTCTGAGAAACCTCCAGATTGATTTAAAGAGTGATTGCACTAGTTTGCAATTCCCCCAGCAATGGGGAAGTGTTCCTTTTTCACTACATCCTTGTTAGCCTGTGCTGTCACTTGAGTTTTTGACCTTGACCATTCTGCTTGGCGTGAGATGAAATCTTGGTGTCATTTTTTATTTGCATTTCCCTGTTGACTAAGGACTTTGAACATTTCTTTAAGTTCTGAAAAAAATAATCACAGGAAGCAGAGGGAGGGATGGACCTGGATTGGAATAGTGAGGGGGATGGAAAAGGGGGATAAGGATCAGATATGGGGATGGAGGACAAAAGAAAAGCCAGTAGAAAGAATGGAAATAAGCAGGCTAGTAGATAGAGTTGGAGGTGGGAGGACTCTCTAGAAAATACAAGAGACCTGGCAGGTGAAAGACTGTCAGGACTCAATGAGAGTGACCTTAGCCAAAATGCCCAACACTGGGGAGAGGAAACTCAAAGAGCTCATCTCCAGTAGATAGACAGGGCCTCAAGTGGTGGCATGGCTGTCCTCTGAGAGGCCCTAACAGCAGATGACTGAAACAGATGCAGATACTCATACTTACTTACATTAAATTGAAGTCAGAGACCACTGTTTGAACTGGAAGATTTGAAGAAGCTGAAAGGAGAGCAATACCACTGGAAGAGCAGCGAAACCATAGACCCCAGGGAGCTCCCAGAGAATAAGCCAGCAACTATGAGCATTCACAGGTCTCTTTCGAGCCTACTGGGACATATATAGCAGAGGTCTGCCTACTCTAGCTTCAGTGGGAAAAGATATGCTTAATCCTTGAGATACTTGAGGACCCAGGGAAGGGGGAGGCCTAGTGGGATTGAGTACTCTCTGGGAGTCAAGAGGAACAGGAGATCAAATGAGGAAAAAGTAGGGAGAGGCAATGACTAGAATGTAAATAATAAAATAATTTTTATTAAATAGAATTAAGGGTTGGGTGATTTTAGTAGACTTTCCATCCATATTTAGTCATTTCTCATTGGTCTTTGAAAATTTAAAATTATAACCATAGTACTGACATTATTATGGTCTATGCATCTTGATAAGCTGTGACCTTTTTAGAAGTAGTGAAATTATCACTCATGAGATTGAGAAAATGCAGGAAATAAGGTCCAAGTAATCGGAAAGGAAAAAATAAACTAAAGAAAATGAACCTGTCACTTTTCCACGGTCACACAAATGAATGAATGTGCTTATCTTACAATAACAATATGATAGAAAATGAACTAAGAAAAGAAACTCTTCCCAAACACTTGGCTTTTACATTGAAATAGAAAATAGACAAAATTACCCAGAGTAATACCAACCTAAATAAAATGAAATGAAACGAAACAAAAGCCTTACAGACAGGGGCCTAGCATAGCTAACTTCTGAGAGGCCCAACAAGCAGCTCACTGAGACAGAAGCAGATACTTGCACCCAGCCAATTGTTTGAAGTCAGGGACTCCTGTGGTTGAATTAGGGAAAGGTTAGTAGAAGTTGAGGAAGAGGGTGACCCCATAGGAAGACCAGTAGTCTCAACGAACACAGACCCCCTAAATATTTCAGACACTCAGTCACCAACCAGGCAGCATATACTAGATGATATGAGATCCCAACACTTATACAGCAGAGGACTGCCTGATCTGGCTTCAGTAAAAGAAGCACCCAACCCTTGAGAGACTTGAGGTGGCTCAGGAAATGGGAAGGCCTGGTGAGGTGTGGGGATGTGCCCAGGTATGGGGAAGTGGGGATTTCTTCTTAGAGACAGTGGGGAGGAAGAATGAGATGAGGAACTGTCAGAAGGCAGAGCAGGAGGGGCATAACTACAGGACTGTTATAAAAGACTAAAGATAATAAAAGAAGAACAGAACAAACACATTAAAATACTATTGCTGTGAGATTTTCTCTTTGTAAAAAAATTAGTATGTAGAATATTCACCATTGTATTATGAATGACACAGCTAACTACCCATCCCTTCCCTTGGGAAGTAAGTTAATGAAGTGTTGTTATTTTGCCTCCAGAACAAGGGTGTCAGCAAGTGAACTGTACTCTGCCTAGCAAATACCTGCAGCATCCCTATTCCATGGACAAGGTAGGTTTAATGAACTTCAACCAAGTTCCCGCCTCCAGTTAAAGAGAGACTAAATAACTTAGGAAGAGTTGAGACTAGTAGTCACCTCACTGTGCCCCTATGCTTAATGTCTAGGGCACCTTATTGTGATCTGAAATAATATCTGAGAGATGTTAGTCTACATGAATAAGTTCAAATATTATACTGTAATCCTCTTTGTTTATTGTCTGACTTATTTACTTGCCTTGTTGCTGAAAAAAAAAATACCCAACATAAAAACCTTAAGGGGAAAAACTGTTTAATTTGGTTCACAATTCAAAAACAAAAAACACAAAAAACAAAACACAAACAAAGACAGGTTGTCCTGGATGGAGCTTGAGACTGCAGGCAGGAAGCAAAGATCAAGGAAGGCTGGATTGCAACCTATTTCTCCTATTTATTATATCCAAAACAATAGTACACAGACCAATGCAGCCCATGGTTAAGATGAATTTCCTTACCAAAATTAACCTAATCTAATAACACACCAGCATACATTGAGACTTGACTTTTAGAGCATTCTAGATCTCTCTAAGTTGGTTGCCTATCAGGATTATGCACACTGTATAAGCCAACCCAATGAAAAGTTAAGTCTTTCTTTCCATCAGGTAAAACAAGGTAGTAGAAGGTGAGGTAGTTGATCTTCCACTTCTCCCATACTGTGTGGTCAACTGAGGTGTAATGAGCAGCTTAGATTAGGGGCCTGGCTAACTGTAAAAATTAATAGCCAATGGTCTGTATTAACTTAATGTGGAAAAGGCCTGTAAAAAACCTCATTTCCCTTCTATCCATTTGAAATGACTGACATGAGATTCTCCACTTCCCAAGATGGTATAGATATACTCTAAGGTAATCCTGAAGATAATCAGCTTTCAACCCTTATAACACCTCAAAAATGGAATCTCCTACTAAAAATGTAGCAGGACACAGAGGCTTATAGTATAAAATTAAAAATGTCCAGGGTACCATTCATCATTCAAAATTCAGAACTATAACATGGATAAAAAAAAAGTTATCATGACTGAGAAGAATACAAATTGGAATAATCTCACCAGCATTTCAAAGCAGTCATCATGAAAATGACTCAACAATCAGCCACCAAACTTTCTTTAAGAACACCAATTTTTAAGACATCACAGCAAAGACAATACTTTTAAAACAATCAAATGCAAGCTCATGAACAAAAACATAGTTGTTGTTTCTCACAAAAGAGAAACTTAGATGGTAATAACTAAAAAAGTAACTCTCATATCATCTGTGGACTCCATAAAAATAGAGAGGAAAATTGAGTTGCAAAAACCAGGGCTCATCAAAATAAAGTTCCCTCAATTGTTTTTGAAAACCATAAATATGCAAGAGAAATATATACTAAAAAAACTTCACAGTTAAATTTCTGATATCCAAAGACAAAGAAAAATGAGAAATCATGTAGACATAAGTCATCATTAATAGAATCTTGGTTTGAATAACTGCAGAGCTCTCATTTGTAATCATAAAGACTAAAAGGAGTAAACAAACATTAGAAGTGATTTCCAAGTAGTGGAAGAAAGATTTATTGACCACTGTGATGGCCAATTTTAATTGTCAACCTGAACCAGAGTAATCACTGGGAAACAGTCTCAATGCCAGGTTGTCTAGATCAGACAAGCTTCTCTACAGGACTGTGTAGAATTGTCATGTTTGTGTTACAGAAGCAGGGGGGTTCACCCATTGTGGTAGAACCTTTTTATAGCAGTGAGTCTTGGATTTGATAAGAGTAGAGAATGCAAGGCAAATAAAAGCAGACATAAATTCATTCATTGATATTGGGTTTTGACTATGGATTAAATGTGAATCTGTCTCAAGTTTATCTACTTTGATACCTTGACAGAATGTTACATGGAATTAAAACTCAAATATGGTCTTTCTCTTTTATCATAGCAGCAGAAAACAAAACTGAGGCAACTCGGGATCCCATATAGTAAAAATATTCTTCCAATAATATTAATAAATGAAGTGAAACTGTGAGAATGAATTAATGAATTTTTTGCCATAATGATAGTGAAAATGATTTTCTATTTATAAAGACAATAAACTTGAAAGAACGCATATATGGTAGTAAGTTTTTCATTTTCATAACAAACATGATAAAATTAACTTCACATGAGGGCAACCTTATTCTATATCACAGATTTAAACTTTTCTGTCTATTATGGTTGTTGACCCATTGCTTCTGGACTTGGGAGGAGGCAATAAATTATGATAGGAATACTATGTAGAGGCAGTTGCTTACTTCATGAAAAACAGGATGTAAAAAAAAAAAAGATAGAGAGAACATTGAGTTTTCAATATCCTTTTCAAGGGGGTACATAGTCCCTGTTATCTAATAACAGCCTAGGATAAAACAGCCTCCCACACATTTCCTCCTGGGCATCAGCCTTTGTCAGGCATTTCAAAATCATGACAGATTTGGATTCTTTATAAAGAACACATCAAAATGTATTAAAATTAGGGTAAATGATGGGTAGTTTTACATCTCAAGAATCTCCTTAATTTATTTTTAGGTTGAAACAAAAAAGAACTAAGAGCATATTTCAATAAAGTTTTAAGTGTGTGTATAAAAGTTATTAAGATCATATAATTTTTAAATTTAAGAGTCTAATGGGGCCCAAAGGGAGTAAAGTTTCTACAGTGAAATAACAACCAATGGTGATACATTATCTGTAGATACTTCAAAACATAAGATTCTGCTGAGAAAAGAATTCAAGGCAGTATATTTATAAACATTACATTGAAGTAAAATGTTATAGACAATTATGATAACTATGGTAAAGTTAAGCCAAAGAAATTAGAATAGAAAAATTATCAAACTTATTTAAAATACAGACTTCACTATCTCAGAATCACTCAGTATCAGGTAATTATCAATCAAACATTTTCAAACGTAAGAGTCTTATTATTATTTTTTTAAATTCTACATTTCAGTCCAGTCATTTTTAAAATTTAAAAATTCAGTCATTTTTAAGCACGATGAGAGCAGTTTCTTTTAAAATGTCATCTTTGTTGTAACCATACTTCTCGTATCGCCATATGGTTTATGCATGTGAGAAAGTGACTCTGCAAAGGACAGGATCCATGGGGAAAGACTGAGTTCCCTCACTTCTCTATCATCTATCTACTTGGGATCCAATCAAATTAGGCTAAGCAAAATGTTTCCAAATAATACTGAAATTGAGCTTTAGAAAAATTTCCTTGCTTCCCTCTTGCAACAAAGGATTAGCCTCTGTCACCAAGGACTTCTTTATTCTGTTTACCAGAATGCATTCTTCAGAGTGCCTTTGTCTCACTATAAGGTCATTTTTAAAATTCAATTAGAGGTTTTTTGTTTGTTTGTTTGTTTGTTTGTTTTTTCACTTCAGATTTTATTCCCTCCCCCCTCCACCTTTTAACTGTTCCACATCTCATGCTTCCTCCCCACACCCTGTCTCTAAGAGGCTGTCCTCACCTCCTGTCCCCCACTCCCACTGCTATCCCCACCTGATCTCTAAACTCCCTGGCTGGTGCTTCCACTCACCTGAGGGCTATGTGCATCTTCTCTTATTGAACACAAACCCGGCAGTCCTCTGCTGTATATGTGTTGGGGGCTTCATAACAGCTGGAGTATGCTGCCTGGTTGGTGGTCCAGTGTTTGAGAGATCTCAGGGGTCCAAATTAATTGAGACTGCTGGTCCTCCTACAGGGTCTCCCTTCTCCTCAGTTTCTTTCAGCCTTTGCCTAATTCAATCACGTGGGTCATCAGCTTCTATTCATTGGTTGAAGGCAAATACCTGCATTTGACTCTTTCAGCTGCTTGTTGGGCCTTTCAAAGGGCAGTCATTATAGGTCCCTTTTTGTGAGTGCTCCATAACCTCAGTAATAGGGTCAGATTTTCAGACTTCCCCTTGAGCTGGATCTCACTTTGGGCCTGTCACTGGATCTTCTTTTCCTCAGGCTCCTCTCCATTTCCATCCCTGTGGTTCTTTCAGACAGAAACAATTATGGGTCAGAGTTTTGACTTTGGGATGGTAACCCTCTCTCTCAGTTGATGCTCTGTCTTCTTACTGGAGGTGGCCTCTACAAGTTCCCTCTCCCTACTGTCTGGCATTTTTATCTAAGGTCCTTCCCTTTTGAGTCCTGAGATTCTCTCACCTCCCAGGTCTCTGATGCATTATGAAGGGTCTCCCAATCTCCTACCTCCTCAGGTTGCCTGTTTCCATTCTTTCTGATGGCCCTCAGGGTTTCGGTCCATTTTCCTCACCCAATATTAGATCAGGTTTCCCTCTCCCCACCAACCACTGTCTACTTTTCCTCCCAGGTCCCTACTTCCCTCCCCATTTTGTTATTGCTTTCTTCTCCCTCACAAGAGGGACTGAGGTGTCCTCACTTGGGCCCTTCAGCTTCTTGAGTTTTTGAGTTCTGTAGATTGTATCTTGGGTATTATAATGAAAATGTTAATCCTGTTATTATATGCTGCAAAAACTTAAAAGTTCTTTCTTATATTGACTAGTTTTGTTTGTCTTTAATTTATTTATTGATAAACGATTTTTTTCCAGAGTCTGATTAAATAAATTTTATTGTTTATTGGGATTTCCAATTATATTCACATAAGTTATTTGGTAAAATTTCTACAGACAGTTTGAAGAAATGGAAAAGTCCAAGTAAGCAAACATTATCTATATTAAACATAATAATTTTTAATCATTTTGGGTTTTTTAGTATTTAATAATGTACTTTGGTGTCTGTTGTTTATAGATATGTACTTTGAAGTTGAACTGGGTTCTTTTTAGTTGTAATTGACTTTTGTGATTATTTGAAAACATATTTAAAAAAATTTTAGATTTAAAAATTCCTAGTTTGTCAATCATCAATAATTTAGTTCCTTCAATATCTGTTTTCTTAGAAGAAATTAAACCTATTAAATTTTTTGTTTTTCCATATCTTTTTCACTATTTATTTAAAGTATTCATAGTTTAACGAGTCCCAAATTTTTATTATTAAAAGATGATGCTATGGATTAAAATTAGATGTCTATTAGTAGAGGAGTTGATGAAGAAAATTAAAAATTTCTTAAAAGATATGAAATTGTATTATTTGTTAGAAAATACATTTAACTGAATGTTAAACTTATAGCAACTTGTGAGTGTCAAATAAAAATGTTGAATGGCTATGTGGATACATGAAAAGTTGTACACATCTATGAGTAGAGTAGAAGTGAAAAATTTAAGGGAAACATAGGGCACTATTAGGATAGGGGAGAAAATAGGGAGGACAAGGTTTAGTATGGTCATATATACTCAAATTACAGTGAATGTTTGTATTAAATGTCTTTAAGAAACACAATATTATGTAGGAAAAATATATACCAATAACAGAAGAGAGAAGAAAACATAATAACAAGATTTTTAAAAATAATTTTGCTAAATAAAAATACGTAAAAATGCAGTTATTAAATGTCATTTGAAACAATCTATGCTGAATGGATACGGTGCTTGAGATGATGCCCACTGTAGAAATAGAAATCAATTTAAATATACAACCTTTATAAAGTTATACAGCCTTATTTTTTTACAGCTTAAAAAGAAGAAAATACTTATGGGTAATGAAACAAAGTGTATGGTCCAGTGTGGATTTACACTATTTCTCTTTTTCATTTGATGTACTTTGCAGAGTTTACTATAAGACCTTTGTATTTAACTGTTCTCTCTCTTTTCTCAGATGTCTAAAAACTTTATTCATTACTTGCATAGTCCCTTTCTATAAAACATTACTCCATAGATGTACATATGTGTAATAGATGCCAGTAATTATCAACTAACACGCAAATGCAAAGCATCTGGTATCTCTCACCCTACTTGACTTATCAATCACCTCAATCACAGTGAATTATTGCTGTCATATTTAGCACAGGAAACAGATAAGCTCTAGGTCATAAAAATGATCAGCTTTACTTGTATTAAAAGTAAGAAACAGTGTTCAGCAGAAGTTTGGTTAATAAATTAATTTGATGCTTAATCTTTTACTTTCACAAATGAGAATAATTTTCAAGACTTTATCCTTGCTATTTATTTCATATAACTGGCTAATAATATGGATTCAAAAACATATATTTATTTCTGATTTTAAATTTTTTATGAAATTGTCTCTCATTTTATGCCCTTAACCTGTTATTAAATATTTCCTACTTCTAAATGTTTCTAATAGAAAACCTAATAACCATTTCTGAATATGCATACTTTATCTAAACATAGATAGAAATATAGATAGATAGATAGATAGATAAATAGATAGATAGGTAGGTAGATAGAGATATTGACTAACTTATACATCCAGTTGACAACTGTATGCTCAATGTCTCTTATGAAATGATGTTTACACATGTATAATTCTTGAATCTATATTTTTCTTGCTACATTGTTGAATATGTTGCTTTTAATATTTAAAGACTTGGTTCTTGTAATTTTCTTAATTGAGGTCATTATTATACCCTTGTTTACTGACATGTTGGTTCAAAGGGATATTTTTATTATGCAAATATATATATGTATTTTCTGTTTCTTAATCTCCAATACCATGAAACATTGATATTCAGTCATGAAGCACTGGATTGTAACATGTTTTTTTTTTAACAAAATTAAAAATAATAACACATGGTAATATCTAGTTACCAATATGCTGAATTTCCTACCCAGTTTGTAAAGCCAAGGGGTATTTTCCGTCTTACTCAGGAGTTTCATTTGAAATGACAGCTTCTAGGTTTTTATCTTTTTTCTTTTTTTGAAACAAGTGCAATTCTACTTCTGATGTGCATTTCCTCTTTATCTCATTATCATATTTCAAGTCTTAATGTAAATGTCACCTACTCAGGGAACATTTCCTATATCAACAGAAAATAATTAGTGAGAAAATGGGAAGTTTATTTTGGTTTGTGAGCTACAAATTTCATGATTACTCCTCAAATGACTTTGTTTCTTGAACTGAATGTCAATGACTTTGATGTTTTTCATCCAAATAATTCTAAGCAATTTTGTGTAATAAATTATAATGCATGAGGGAATTTGGTGATGCACTAAATATTGAGCAAGTTAAAACATTACATTTGGCTCAAATAGGAGATGAAGCTTCTATAAATCATTGTTACACAGAGATATTTTGCTTTTAAATAATTCAGATAAAATCATTACTAATTCTTTAACCAAATGCTATTATAGCTAAGTAAAGCAAAACTGTTAGGGCAATAAATGTCATGTGAATTTGAAAATTTCTCAAAAGTACTTTTATTTGTTCATATTAAGAATTCTGAGCTCCATATATATTTATTCTGTATATGAAATCATCCCTGTTTATTCAATGATATTTATGGCGCAGTTTTCAATTTTAATTTTTTTCAAACAATTGATTTATGTTTACTTGATTTCTTTAGCTTTCCTTTTTTCACTTTTGTTTATTCCAATACTAATGACTGAATTCAGAATCTCACATATGCTAAGTAGACACTCTAACACTGAGTTACATCCTCGAAGACTATTAATTTTCTTAAAGAAATAATATGGCAAAAGCATTAATATCATTATTATTGCATTTTCCACTGATGAACTATATCTAATATTATTTTCAAAAGCATTTAAGCCAGGCTTTAAAATGAAAAGAAACACATTATTTAGTTGCAAATTATGATAGGTATATAACTGTTTACACTCATATTTGCACATTAATAAATTAGAGGTGTATAAAGTAATCTTCACTTGCTTATGGCCTAAGAACACTATATTAATGTTTGGCTATTAAAAAGCTATAAAGATTAAATTCCACCATTAAATAATTTTATGTCAAATTCATGTAAGCAATTTCCTCAATGCTTGTACATTATTAAAATACATATCTTGAAAACATACATCCTACCATATATTTCCAATTATTTAAAATTTGTTATTTTATTAATAATTATACTTTTAGAACAATTCTATGCAATACCAACACTTGATGATATTTATCTTATTTATAGACTATAGGCAGTCTTACTGTCTATGTGTTAATGAATAAGAAAAAAAACAGTTTGTGATTGCATGATTGTAATTCATTTATTGATACAAAGCTACATACTGAGAAGTGAGATTTTAGATGAAATAACTCCTATAGATTAGAAAGATAGCTTGTCCCTAACATGCACTGAGGTAAGATATAAGAGGGAGAGGTAAAAGTGTGATGCAAAGTGGTAGGTAGGAGCCTTAGCAGTGGGAGGTAAAGTAAGAAAATAATTAATGAAAGAAGAAAACAAGTAGAAAGTTAAAATAAACCAGAACATCTTTGTACTCATTCTCCATATTAACATAACTCCATGAAAGAAAAGTCCTAAATGATACAACTTGAAGGTTTAAACACAACATGACAGGAATATAAGAAGTACTTTCTACATATTATATTATCAATACAGTAAACCTTTTTTATTTTAAGCATACAAGTTCAAAGCATGAACTAGACATCATCTTGTAATTTTTACTGTTTCCACAATATCTTTTTATTTCTAAGCGAAGAATGCCCCACCCTGAGCAATATGAGTAGCACCATCTAGAATAAAGGGAGCCTGGAAAACAAGCATAGAAGAAGGAGGAAATACTCTGTGTACATTCCAAAAGCCACTCACAACAGGAGATGGAGGAAGAATCTGATTCACTGGAATCTTGGGTTCACTGCAAATGTAAAATGTACAAATCTGTGTAAATAATTGACTGAGTTTCAACTCAAATATCAAAAGCTTTGCAATGGTATCTACAAAGCATTCAGTTTTAAAACATGTAAGAATACTTGGAAAGTTTTTATGCAAAAAGTCATTCTACAAATATAAAATCCTTCACAACTTTCAAATCAATTGGTTGAAGATCCAAAAAATGTGAAATTATAATAACCCACGGTAGCAGTTTTCAACCTGGGGTTGTGACCCTCTAAAGACCAACAGGAAGCACAGATATATGTATATATGTTACAATTCATCAAAGTACTAAATTGTTCTCATGAAGTAGCAAGATAAATAATTTTGTGACTGGGATGGGGGTTACCACAACATGAGGAACTGTATTAAAGGATGGCAGTATTAGGAAGGTTGAGAAACACTGACTGAAAAAGTCAAGATGACTTATGAGTTGGCAGTAACATTTTAGATATAATACTAAAGGTACATGGAAGCAATTTTAATAACCTGGACTTTATTAAAATAAATTTTCTTTTCTCATTAAAAACTGTTAAGAATGTTCTCATTGAAGTTAGTGTCTTAATAGAATATGCAAAGGATAACTTGCAATGCTTTCCAACTAAACTGTATAAGTGCTTTTTAAACTCAATGACAAAACAAATAATTTGGTTACAAAATGAACAAAATGCCCTAGTTACATATTAATAAAAGATAGAAAATAAGTTTAGCATGGTGGTATAATTCTACAATCCCAGAACCCAGATGTGGAAGCAGGAACATCTTAAGTATGAGGAATTCCTGGGTTGTAGATCCAGTTCCTCTCTCAAAAAATAGGTGTCATGCATGTGATCCCATACTATGTACACTGCATGTCTTCAGAAAAATTAAAACAACAAAATATGAGAAGAGACTATAGAACTATCAGAAAATTTGAATTCCAGTATCCTGACAATATGCGCTATAGAGAAGATGCTTAAAGGATTCAAACAGAAGGAGTACTTGAGAATCGGTCACAGTTTCTAACAAAAAAAAATCTAGAATATCCCTATAAACCATTCATACCCCCTTGTTATTAAGCCTTAAGAATGAAGACCTGAATAGAGAGAGAAGCCGGGTTGATGGATGGTTGTGATCAATCCTGGGCTAAGCCAGATGGAGCAAAAGTGAACCAAGAGGAGCTGGTAGTGCAGCCACTGCTCCAGGACAAGATGGTAGCATTATTTGAAATCACACACAAAACAAACCTGTGTGATGATGAAACATTTTTAATTAATAATTGTCAAAATTTGAAAGCAAGAAGGTTGTAAGCAAATTTCAACTTTTTTTTTTTACCTAGAAAACAGAAAAATGCTTATAGTACTGAGCATAGGGAGGTACAAAGTCATGAAAAGATGTGGAGGAAACCTCAGTTCCTGAATCACAGCTATTTAATTTCAGCAACTATAACAATGGAGACAGTAAGCATTAATGATTGTCAAGGCTTAGGATTGACAGAGTTTAAGAAGCAGAGCCTGGGTTTTGACTCATAAAATGATTCATCCCATCATGTAATGTTAAATACTAACTGTTGTCAAATTTGTTCAAGCTCATAAAATATACAAGACCCTACTGTAACCTTTGGTCCCTGGATAATACTGTTATATCAGTGTTAACTTATCAGTTATGACAAAGATATCACACTGAAGGATAGTGACAATAAGAGAGGCTGTGTCTGTGTGGAAGATAAATAAAATTACATAGCTACTCAGTTTTCCTGTGACCTTAAAAACTGTTCTAAATTGCTCTGTTAAAGTTTTCTATGGCAAATTAAGCAGAACAAGTGAAATTATACAACCTGACTAATTTTAAATTGTCTTCTTCATTTGAACTTGATGTCCATGCATCCTTTCTTTACTGTTGTGGGAATAATCCACTCAAGCCTTTATACATCTTTTGAATTAAGCTTTAATAGTTGGATATTCCCAGATCATAACCTCATCAGTTACAGTGAGGAAACTGATGAACCTGCTCACTACATGCTTTTTGTCATCTGCACAATTAATTCAAAGGCACTCATTATTAAGCCTGAGTTTTCTTCAAGTAAAAGTAAAGTAACATTATTATAATGTTTTACAGTCACAACAGAAGACTAATTTTGTAAACCACTTTCACCAACCGCCTTTCTCTGAACATAATCTGCTTTGTCTTCAATCACTACTGCCAAGTGATCTAAGATCTTAGACCACTATTACTTCTTTCAAGTAAAGTGAGAACAACACTTTTTCCCATGCACTGAATTGAAGTAGTGGGATAAACATGACTGTGGATATGCTAATAAAGTAAAAGCAGTGTGAAGAATTCCCAAGCACAAGGAACAAATGTTAAAATAAAGAACCACGGCCAGTATCCTTGTGGGCATCCAGTCACTTGACTATCTAGAATCATCAGGTTTCTAAGTAGTCCTAGACACAACTAATACTCTCTGACATTATGTGTGAGTTTAACATATTCTCCTTTGCTTCCCGATTTTCTATTGGGTTTACCTTCACTCTTGTCTTTACCTTAGAGATTAGATGTTTTTCCTCTGCCTGACTGAGGCCTCCTACTAAGGAGGCATAACCTCAGCCAGGTGCTGATACTTCCTTGCCTCCCTGTCTCATTTACGATATAATAAATCCTTCATTTTCAATTGTCCAAATAACTGAATTCAATCTTTTAAGTTGCTGCGGGTGATAGCCTACCTGAAAAATAAGCATTTGCTATTTTACCAAATATAAATCTCTTTGTTTTGTTCTATTTTGTCTTTTAGTGACATTGAAAAAAAGTGGCTAAAACACATTTAAAATGTTATAATTAGTGTATTAACTGTAGCAAAATATTGCATGTGCATTGGGTAAAACAGCACCCAACATACATATCAAATTAAGCATATGTTCTACTCTTATATACTAATGTTTTAATATTTTCTAATTATGAATATCTGGTAATTTCGTTTCTATATAATAATTGGAATATACCTCTGTACTCATTGACATACATCAAGTATGTAGCCGAGGTTAATCTTGAACATCTCATCCTTCTATACATCTTGGTTCCATGTATTATAAACTTATAAGATGAAGTTTGATTTATATGAATCCAGGGCTTCCTGCCTGCTAGGCAACTGTTCTACCATTTCTGCTATATTCCCAGCCTATATCTTCTTGGCTCTTTGGATACAGTCACCTATAATAATATTATTTGTCATTTTATTAATTTTCCTTTTTGAACTCTCAAAAAACCCTCACCTACTCACAAGAGATAATAAAGTGGATCAAGAACTATAAATAAGATCAAAACAAATTAACAATTAGATAATTGTTCAGGTCCTAATGAATATTTCCTTCAGAGACAGGAAACATGAAGTTAAAAATATGAGATTAACCTTTATATAAAGAATGGTATTCAGAGGGCTATTAAGTAATTAACTCTGGTAAATAGGCATTTAACCTTTGTCAAAATGCAGCAGTGTTTAACCTTTGTGTTTAAAATAGTGTCTCTATTATCTGTGCTTCAATTGATACAGATCAAATAGGAAGCAAGCTGCCTCTTGACCTGAAATTCAAACCTTTATTCTGTCTTTGTAAAAAGTTAAACTAAAGTTTATTGAACTTTATTTAGCAAGGGTTTTTGTTTCTGTTTGTTATTGGTGGGCTAGGTGATTGATTGGTTTTTTGGTCTTTTAACTTTACAGATTTTTGCTTATGTCTAAATTCCTGCTGGGTGAGTACAAAATCCAAATATTGCAAAACCTTTAATAGTGCATCCATAGTATTTGTGGAGGCTGAAGGAAAATTCTCTAGAGCATGTAGATTTTAATAGTACTTCTACTCAGATTTTACCAGTTCAGGAGAATGGACACTCAGGTTAACATCTATGCTTTTGCTTGAGAAGAAATACAATTCTAATGTGTCGCCATTGACTCATGGCTAATTTACAGTCGCAGAGGGGAAAAGGTACAAATTTGCTTTACTTATTATGGACATACTGATTTGGTAGAGAGCATTTAAGTCTGAAAGAGTGATTTTCCTTTAAGCATTTGTGTCAGTCAGTCTTGGTGATGTACTAACCCATTCTAAGTAATTTCGCCCTCTAATTAGAGCACACTCTCTTTCACTTGTTCTAAAATGGATTTGATATTTGTAAGACTTTCAAGGGGAGAAATATTTTTCTGAAAGATACATACCTGTAAAAGTAAAGTGTTTTAGAGATCTACTCAAATAATATCAGATGAAAAGAAAAAACCTCCAGGTAGGCAGAAACTCTTGGACCATCTCTGACTTGAGTTCCTGTCTACTTCCTCTCTTGAACAGATCTTTAAAAAGATATTAATGCCCATAAGTGCAATTTCCCTGTAAAGATAGAAAGAAAACCTTTACAAGAGAGTATGTTCATATTTTAAAGGAAGCTGTGCTTCTTTTCACAATAAGCCTATAATCTAGATTTTGGCATTAAAGTGGACTGCATTCTTCTCTCTTCTCTCCTCTTTTTCTGCCTTCCTTTCTTCCTTCCTCCCTCACTCCCCCTCTCTACTCTCTTTCTCTCTCTCTTTCTCTTTCTTTCATTCTTTCTTTCCTTCTTTAGTTTTTTTTTTTCTTAACTTGAAGAACAGGCTCTTTTTTTAATTAGATATTTTATTAATATTTTAGATGTTATCACCTTACCCCATTTCTCCCCCAGCCCCCGCTCAGGAACCCCTTATCCCATGCCCCCTCCTCCTATTTCTATGAGGATGTGCCCCCACCTACGCCCCCTCCACTGCCACCTCCCCACCCTCTAATTCCCTCACACTTGGCATCCAGCCTTCATGAAACCAAGGATCTCCTCTCTCACCTGTGCTCAACAAGGTGATCCTCCCCTACATAGACAACTGGAGCCATGGGTCCCTCTATATGTGCTCCCAGGCTGGTGGTTTAGAAGCTGGGAGTTCGGATTGGTTGATATTGTTGCTCTCCTCATGGGGCTACAAACACTTTCAGGTCCTTCAGTCTTCTCCCTTACTCCTTATTGGGAACCCCTTGATCAGTTCAATGGTTAGCTGTGAGCATCCGCCTCAGAATATGTCAGATGCCTGCAGACCTCTGATGAGACTGCTGTATCAGACATGTCAGCATGCACTTACTGACATCCACATCAGTATCTACCTTTGGTGACTGCACATGGGATGGATACCCAGATGGAATGGTCTCCGGACAGCCTCTCCTTTAGTTTCTGCTCCACACTTGGTCTCCATATTTGCTCCCTTCAGTATTTTATTACTCCTTCTAAGAAGGACCAAAGCACCCATACTTGGTCTTCCTTCTTCATGAACTTTATGTGGTCTGTGAGTTGAATCTTGGATATTTCAAGCTTCTGAGCTAACATCCGATTATCAGTGAGTGAATACCATGTGTGTTCTTTTGTGATTGTGTTACCTCATTCAGGATGATATTTTCTTGTTCCATCCATTTACCTAAGAATTTCTTGAATTCATTGTTTTAATAGCTGAGTAATACTTCATTGTGCAAATGTACAACATTTTTTGTATGTATTCCTCTGTTGAAGGACATCTGGGTTCTTTCCAGCTTCTGGCTATTGTAAATAAGTTTGCTATGAATATAGTAGAGCATATGTCCTTGTTATATGCTGGAGCATCTTTTGGGTATATGCCCAGGAGTGAAATAGTTGGGTTCTCAGGTATTCCAATTTTCTAAGGAACCACCAGACTGATTTCCAGAGTGGTTGCACCAGAAATCTCACCAACAATGGAGGAATGTTTCTCTTTCTCCACATCCTCAACAGCATCTACTATCACCTGAGTTTTTGATCTTAGCCATTCTGACTGGTGTGAGGTGAAATCTCAGGGTTTTGATTTGCATTTCCCTGATGACTAAGGATGTTGGACATTTCTTTAGGTGCTTCTTGGCCATTCGAGTTTCCTCATTTGAGAATTCTTTGTTTAGCTCTGTACCCCATTTTTAATAGGGATATTTGGTTGTCTAAAGTCTAACCATCAAAATGGTCCCATAACTCCTAAAGAAATAGCAGTAGTTGTTAAAAGTCTCCCCACAAAAAAAAAAAAAAAAAAAAAAAAAAAAAAAAAAAAAAAAAAAAAAAGGCCAGAAACAGATGGTTTTAGTGTAGAATTCTATAAGACCTTCAAGGAATACCTAATACCAATTCTCTTCAAACTAGTCCACAAAATAGAAACAAAAGGAACACTACCAAATTTGTCCTATGAAGCTACAGTCACACTCATAACTAAATTTCACAAACACCCAACAAAAAAAGAGAAGTTCAGACAAATCTCCCTTATGAATATCAATGCAAAAATATTCAATAAAATTCTTGCAAACCAAATTCAAGAACACATCAAAAAAATCATCCATCATGATCAAATAGGCTTTATGCCAGGAATGCAGGGATGATTCAATATTAAGAAATTAATCAATGTAATCAATACATAAACAAACTCAAAGAAAAAAAAAAAAACACATGATCATCTCACTAGATGCTGAGAAAGCATTTGCCAAAATTCAACATCCCTTCACAGTAAAAATCTTGGTAAGATCTTAAATTCAAGGCCCATACCTAAACATAGTAAGAACAACATTCAGCAAACCAGTAGCCAAAATCAAACTAAATGGAGTGGAACTTGAAGCAATCCCACTAAGATCAGGGACTAGACAAGGCTGCCCACTCTCACCCTACCTATTCAGTATAGTACTGGAAGTCCTAGCCAGAGCAATTAGACAACAAAAAGAAGTCAAAGGGATACAAATAGGAAAGGAAGAAGTCAAAATTTCACTATTTGCAGATGATATGATAGTATACTTAAGTGACCCTAAAACTTCCACCAGAGAACTCCTAAACCTGATAAACAACTTCAGCAAAGTGGCTGGATATAAAATCAACTCAAATAAATCAGTAGCCTTCCTCTACTTGAAAGATAAACAGGCTAAGAAAGAAATTAGGGAAATGACACCCTTCACAATAGTCATAAATAACATGAAAAACCATGGTGTGAATCAAACCAAGCAAGTGAAAGATCTGTATGACAAGAACTTCAAGTCTCTGAAGAAAGAAATTGAAGAAGATCTCAGAAGATGAAAGATCTCCCATGCTCATGAATTAGCAGGATTAATATAGTAAAAATGGCCATCTTGCCAAAAGCAATCTACAGGTTCAATGCGATACCCATCAAAATTACAAATCAATTCTCCATAGACATAAAGAGCAATTTGCAACTTCATTTGGAATAACAAAAAAGGGAGGATAGTGAGAACTATCCTCAACAATAAAAGATCTTCTGGGGAAATCACCATCCTTGACCTTAAACTGTACTACAGCGCAATGGTGATAAAAACGGCATGGTATTGGTACAGAGACAGGCAAGAAGATCAATAGAATAGAATTGAAGATCCAGAAATGAACCCACACACCTATGGTCATTTGATCTTTGACAAAGGAGCTAAAACCGTCCAGTGGAAAAATGACAGCATTTTCAACAAATGGTGCTGGCTCAACTGGAGGTCAGCATGTAGAAGAATGCAAATCAATCCATTCTTATCTCCTTGTACAAAGCCCAAGTCCAAGTGGATAAAGGACTTCACATAAAACCAGGTACCCTGAAACTAATAGAAGAGAAGGATGGGAGAACCCTCAAATACCTAGGCATAGGGGAAAAGTTCCTGAACAGAACACCAATGGCTTATGCTCTAAGAGCAAGAATTGACAAATGAGACTTCAAAAAATTGCAAAGCTTCTATAAGGCAAAGGACACTGTCAACAGGACAAAATGACAACCAACAGATTGGGAAAAGATCTTTACCAATCCTACATCTGATAGAGGGCTATTATCCAATATATATAAAGAACTCAAGAGATTAGATTCCAGACAATCAAAGAACAGGCTCTTAAGAATTACTTTCTCACAAAAGTCTTGGTGTCAATTTGGCTCAGAAGGTATGTCTTAAGGCAGCATAAAATCCTGATGTCTGTTCTTTCACTTTAGTTTGGCTGTCCAGGTTCATACATAGGCTACCATATTAACCACTTAAGTAGTGTCTGATGAACCTCTCATACCTGTCTTCAAGGCTTAAAGCACAGAGATCAGTCATTGTCCTTAACACTTTCTCCTACATCTTTTTAAACTGTAAGAAGATTAAAAACACATCATAACACCACTTACCTAAATACTGATACTTATCCATGGGAGCAATATGAGCTCTGGAAAGGAGTAATCTTTCCTTGAGAACTACTATGATATTTCAAGAAATAAGGACAATACTACTTTTCAAGACACAATGACCAACAATTGCTCCTAGACTAGAACTTCTTAACTGAAAACAGTGCTTATTTTTTCCGTATTAATTATCATTTTATGCTTCCTGTTCATATTAGTACTTTGTACACAAATTGTAATCATTGGATCTCTTTATAATTTTATTTTTCATGGGACCACACTAGGTAAGATTTTTCTCTCTGCTTTCACTAATGCCTGTCTCCTTAATTGGCATATTAGATATTGAGGCCTTGGCTGATGGTTCTCCTTTGTTTCTAAAATTCCAAGATAAACTTATACTTTTTAAATTTTCATGATGAAAGATGGATAGGGGAGAGAGGAATACTCTGTGTGTGTGTGTGTGAGAGAGAGAGAGAGAGAGAGAGAGAGAGAGAGAGAGAGAGAGAGAGAGAGAGAGAGAGAGAAACAGAGAGAGAAAGAGAGAGAGAGAGAGAGAGAGAGAGAGAGAGAGAGAGAGAGAGAGAGAACAAAACCTTATAACACAATAACATAGTGTAGGTATACTGAACACTTCTCTAATAACCTTGACATCATTGTCACTAAATACTATGCTTTATTTCAGATTTATTCTCATTTGTGGAAGGCCAAGTCATTTTAGTAGCAAACGTAAATTTTTATTCTGTAGCTAAGGAAAAAAGAAACTATGAAGCCTAAAATGCATTTCCTATGAATAGGACTGAACTCTGGTCATTCACAAGGCCTTGATCTGAGTTGATGGATATCTATGTTGGCTTCAAAACTGTTGAAGAAAAAGGAGAAGACATCAGGGTAACATTATTTTCTTTTCCTAATTTGGATGTGGGTAAATCTGTCATAGTGCCTGGAGCGTATGTTATAGCATTACAGTGAATCTAAAGTAAATCTATAAGGTAGTGTTCCTTGAAAGAATGTTTCAAAATGATGGGCAGCAAGAGAAAGCAAGAAATTATCAGTACATATACTTTGGCATTCTCCAATAATCTCACAGGGATTCTAAGTATCAGGTTGGTGTACCTCTTTCAATATTTTTTATTAATCATTCCATCCGTTTGCATCTTAAATTATATCCACTTCCCGGTTACCCCTTCATAAAGGCCCCATCCCACATCTGCTCTCCCCCCATCCCCTTTGCCTCTATGAGGATGCTCCCCTACTCATCCACCCTCTTCAGTATCCCGCTAAACTGGGGCATCAAATCTCTACAGGACAAAGGGCCTCCCTTTCATTGGTCTCAGACAAGACTGTCCTTTGTTATATATGTATCTGGAGCCATGAATTCCCCCCTGTACACTGATGGTTGGTGGTCTAGTTTCTGGGAACATGGGGTGGTTTAGCCAGGCAATATTGTTCTTCATATTGAGTTGCAATCCCTCTCTGCTCCTTCAGTAATTAACCAGCTCTCCCACCATGGTCCCTGAGATCAGTCTGATGGTTGGCTATAAGCATTCACAAATGCTTTGGTCAGTTGTTGATAGAATCTTCCAAGGAACAGCCACACTAGGTTTCTGTCAGCAAGCACCTATTGGCAACAGCAACAGTGCCTAAGTTTTAAAGGACATGATTTTAGTTTTTTTGACACTTACTGGCTTGCAACATTCTTGTACGTACTCCAAAATTATTCTCATTTTTCTAAGTTATTCTTATTTTTGAAGTGCAATGCAATGCTGCATATGTATACATATTATTTATCCTTTAGGATTATGTTCTTTCTAAAATGCAGTCCCTGAACTCTTGCCAACCTTTTATTTTTCTTGGCAGGAAAACCTCTGTGATAGTGAGGGACTATCAATTACCTCTATAAATCAGCTTTTTAACTGTTAGTCAATAAAAAACTGTAAGTTACTGCGTAGCTAGCACATGAATCTGCTTGTGTTTATAAAGTATTTAACACCTGGAATAGCACCTGAGTTAGAAGAGCAACTCAGTTAAGAGTTTAGTGACAATATAAACAAAAGTACAAATCTACTAACTACCCAGTTTCATTTCATTGTTGTAGACCAATGAATCAATTAAAAACTATGAAATATTTGTCAAGTCAAATTTGGGTTATCCATCAATACATAATGATTGGCTCTGTGCCAACAGTAAATTAAAACACAAAACAAAACATAGCAAGTGAAGACTGCTACCTGTGTTTCAGCAACTCAATTAGAATGTACTGGGGTTTTTTTTTGCAACAAATTATATTTTTATTATTAGCTCTATAACTCCCACCGAAAGAGTCTAAAGAATGTCTCAGCAAAAGCAAACACTCCTTTTATATGATAGCCTGCTTTTTTGTGATTTTTTTTTAAATTATCAAACCACAATTTTTACTTTTTAACACAGGGGTTATAAACACAAAAATGCAGGATGAGCTGATGACACAGGAGCATGGGTGTTCAGGGGGAGTACAGCTATCTTTCAGAACAGGATATCAGCTGGGTAAAGGTTCAAGGGACAGGTCACTATGACTCTGCCTATGATTCCTTGTCCTTATCTAAGTTGGTACTATCCGCCAAGGCTGCCTATTTACAAGGTCTATGACTACTCAGGCTGGTAAATTTCCACAAAAGCTGCCTGTTTACAATAGCTTATAGCCATCTGTTTCAGTGTTTTTCCACAGAGACCCTTTTTCTTTGTGTCAAAGGTTTTCTAACATTCATTTCTTCTGGAGTAACTATCACATAGATGTTGACAAAGATGGAAGGGCATTTTAAAAGCCATTTTCTGAATGATCTGGGATTTGTAGTTTCTCAAGTATATGTTCTTCACCATATATTTTGGAAAGCTGAAATGTTATTGATTCAAGTTTTCTGAATTTTTAAAAAAGCACTAACTATAAGATTTCATAAGGTGTGTTTGTGTATATAACAGAAAAATGTTGTTAAATTATTGTTTATAAATACATTTCATATAATGTGTATCAGTGAACACACACATGTGTGTTATACATATACATATTTTTTGTTAAAATCATGTCTATATATTTATATATTTGGCGATTAACATGTATTTTTTAATTTTTAAAGTGCAATGTACAGATTTTTAGTTTTCCTAGCAGACAACTCCTTGAGTGTTTTGCCTGTTAGTTGAATCACAAATCCTATTTTGTGTAGAGATGACATATAAGTGCAGAACAGCCACGTTAGTTGAAGTCTATGTTCCAGGCTTGTGTATCTCGGTGTCATCTGCAAAATGCTAGAAGCATATGCTTTTATAGAATCAGCATTATATTTTTCCAAATAAATAGAGTAATCATTAAGTCAACACTATGTACATCATTTATTGCTATAGAATCTTACAGAAGTGACGTCAATTTTTGGTCATGAATGCCTTATTAAAGGAGCTGAAGTGAAAGTTGACACATTGCTTCTGCAGAGGAACTTAATTAGTTTCTATAACTTAATTAGTTTCTATAACTGTAGCTCCAGCCAATCTGACATCTGCTTCTGTCTTCTTTATGTACCCAAAATCAATGTGTACATAACCTCTATGGACAAGCACAAAAAAAAAAAATCCTACACTAAGTAATAACTCAACTTTTAATAAGGGGCCTGCTGGCTTTCATACAAAGAAATTTCAAAAACAACAAATCTATTCAGGACATAGGTATGGGCTGAAGAAGAGATCATTATGTCATCCTATACTGATTTCGACACAACTAGAGAACTTATGTGACTCATATATTCTTCTCTGTATCTGTGGTAGTAGTAGGGCAATTCCTGAGACATCTTGTCACTATAAGGGCTGGGCTCAAATATATCATAATCCTAGCTCATCTCCCTAGTTTTGGGATTACAGTATGCACATCACACCTGAGTCTGGAATTTACATAATTTATAGAAAAAAATGCAATGCTGGAATTTTAGAGTCAAAGACAAGTTTAAATACTAGGTTTTTATTTAAAATCATGTTGGACCTTTTTAAGATGTTGAGAATGACTTTAAAATATTGATCATTAGCAATAAGTAAGAACAGATTGGATATACTGACATTTTTATTTGCCTGGTATTTAACTGACATATGAATGGTATGCTTTGGTCAAAATGACCAGACTGTACATTGGATTCTTTCATTCTCTAAGCCCTGATTTTCTTTCCTTAAAGCATTTAATTCAGGTAAGATATCATTGTAAGCTCTTTTTCTGATCATTTGAGATATATGTTGGTTTTTATCATTGGTCAGTGAACCATAATTTTAAATGTATTTATGAAGAAAGGTAGGATTTTTCTCTTTAATTCTTGGTGAGAGTATTGAAGGGCAACAATACGGGTGTCCAGTCAGCAAACACAAATGATCTACTTGTAGGGAAAATATATCCAAACTCAAAGTTAACATAATATTCAGTATATATCTTACTAATCAGACTTAAACCATCTTATTATCCTCTGGTAGCTTTTGGCTAACTAACCTCCATTATTACAAACAAACAGTAAATGGGAACACCTGCAGTTTCGAGGACAAGAACTGAGCTCAGACTGAGGTTTGGCTTTTCTAACCTTTGCAGTGGTACTCAGTAGTTATACCTTCCTATTCAACCCTAGTATTTTTCTTTGGCAGACTATATTTGTAATTTTGATACAGACTTTTCACTGGGATAAAGCCCTTTGGTTTTAGAGTTAGTTTAATAATAATAGAGAAAAAATGTTTAAACTAACTCAACTAATTGATTTTAATAATACCCATATGGATAGTATATCCAGTTACACAACTGGTTTTCCTTTTGTTTCCTTATACAACTCTTAACCAGAATATACTTGTTCTTTTAGGGTTAGAGAGGTGATGCAGAGGTTAAAATTTCATTCTTCTCTTCCAAAGGACACGAATTTCGTTCCAAACACCAATATTCAGTGGTTTACAAAGAACTTTAAGTCCAGTCTTAGGATATTCACAGCCTTCCTTTGGTCTCTTCTGGTACCTACACATATGTGGCATACACACACAAGCATGCACACATACACACGAAGTTTTAAAAGCCAACTCTGTATTAAAAAAAAAAGGAAAAAAGACTTTTCAATATATATATTTACATTTGCGATAAGATGTAACCTGGAAGTATAGAAAAAATTAAATAATATCTCAAAGAGTAAGAAAAATGTAACATCCCAGAGCTCCAGACATTCAAACTTCTGTGTGTCACTCAGGATCACCTAAAGTTGGGGTATAAACAGAAATTTGAGTTTGGGATGATCCTTGTAACAACATTGAACTCTGGTACAATATTTTCAATGACTTTAGAGAGAAAATGTGCTGACAGAAAGATTCCCAGCTGCTGCCTTTTGGACCAAGTCCCGAGTTCTTTTCTACTCTCTCCTTGGGGAGAGAAGGCTGAATCAAAAATAATGTGTCTTTGCCCAGCCCTCCTACTGTTAGTTATTGGAACAGATCAGAAGATCTTTTCTTCTCTCTGCTCAGGGAAAGACAAGCTTACTCATAAAAATAGTGTGTGTGCACAGTTCTCCCACACAGGTAGGCAGGAAAGAGCATTCAGTATGGGAAGAGAACCCAGGTGAAATCAACCCCATCCAAAAATAAAATGGCAATAAGCAAAGCAAAACAAACAAACAAACAAATGAATAAATGGAGATAGTTAGCTGTACATGTGTTTATATATGTGTGTATACTCAAGTAATAAAGAGATGGCATACATGTATCAAAAAGTGGTAACATGTAAGTTATGATTTGAGTTACATGGAAAGTAGGAAGTTGCAGAAGAAATAATATGTGAAGCAACGAGGATGCTTTCAGCTATTTAGGTGGCAATGCCATTTGTATAAAATGCATGAGTATATTTTAATATACAGTTACACAGAAAGGAACCTCAGTACATTATTTAAAATCACCACCCAAAATGAATGAGTTTATGACTATATGAAATTCTTTATGCTGATTAATAACAACACCTCCTTATTTACCTTTTGAGTATTTTTTTGTCTAATTTTTACTGATGATGTCTGGTCAAGAGCATCATTTGCTACATTTATTAGACAAGTGTATATTTTCTTGTTTGTGTCAATATTATATTTTGAAGAGCTTTGCACATTTTACATAATAATGTATCAATAGAACTTTCCTTTGTAATGATGTTCTCTAAGTCTACAGCTTGTCTTGCCACTTTCTTGACTTTGTCTTAAGAATAGAACGTTTTGTCTGTATTGAATTGCTGTTTGTGGTTGAGTTCTTTTATTACCTGTGTCTTTGGTGCTGTTTCTAAAAGGGCTCTCCATGTAAAAGTTACTTCTGTTTTCTCCAGTGTTGTCTTCTGAAAGTTCCTTTACTTTTCCTACTATATGTACACATCTTATACCTATTTTGAGCTATTTTTTATTCATGGTACAAAATCTCTTCCTATATTTGTACTTTGGATATGAATGTTCACATGTTTCAACGTCCTTTGTTGATAATACTATCTTGTTTTTTATAATATTGTCTTTGCAGCTTTGTGAGGAAGGCTCTGTCTGTTAATTACCATTTTTGTGGGAGACTTTGGGGTTGTTTTTTTTCTGTTCCTTTGATCTTTTTGTCTATTCTTTTTCTAGTACACCGTTTTCATAACTGAAGTATTTTAGCAAGCTTTGAAACTATAAAACTTTTATTCTATTTTCTTCTTCTATAATATTTGTGAACACTTCTTGGTCTTTAGTATTCTTTATCTCCCCACAAAACTGCACAATTAGGTTTTCAATATACACAAAGTGGGTAGATAAGATTATGCTTAGGTTTCTAGTGAATGTATAGATAACTGTGAAGAATGGCCATTGTGAATATATTGAAAAACTTAAAATTTTCTCCTTTTTATTGAAATCAGATTCTTCTCTCATACAATATATTCCAACCAAAATTTCTCTTCTTTTCACTCTTACTGGCTGCTCCCACCTCCTTTCTCTCCTAGTTCTATACCCTTCAGTTTATATTTCAGAAAAGAGCAGGTCCACAAGAGTCAGAGAGGACATAACAAGATACAATAAGACAATACAAAGGCCTTCATACCGATGCTGGGCAAGACAACACATTGGGAGAAAAAGAGTTTCAAGATCAGGCAAAAGAGTCAAAGATACATGAGAAGATTGTCAGGAAACTCACAAATCCAACAAACATACCATACACAGAAATGATTAGGTGCAGACCAATGCAGGCCCCATGCTTGCTCTTTTACTCTTTGTAAACCCATGTGAGCCCTTTTGTTTGTTTCTTAGGCCATGTTCTTCTAGTGTCCTCTGTCCTCTCTGACTCCTACAAAAGTTTCCACTATCTTCCATGGGTTTCTCTTTTTATGGCATACTTTCCTTCCACTATATCTTTTTTTCTTTGATTCATTTTTTAAGAGTTCCAGAGATTATCTTATATGGTCTCTATTTATATTTGGCCAGAAATATTTAAGTATTCAGGTAAATTAGCACCATTTATATACCTCCTTTATATCTTAAAGTCTGACCCTATCATTTTGTATATACAAATGATATAATTTGTCTATCTAGGAGATATTTGCCAGTCTTGTACATTCTATCAGGCTATTCACTTCATTTGTTAAAATTTTTACGTTTTATGTTGATTGTTTTTAATGTTTATTTTGTACTCTTATATTACTCTATTGATCAATGTTTCAAACAGGATACTGAAAAGGACTAAATGGCTACTGATACACAAACACACATACACACACACACACACACACACACACACAAAAAAAAAAAAACAAACAGAATTCTATTCACATCCACACACAGAAAAAAAAACTCTGCTGATTGTCAAATATTGTTTCATATTTGAATTAGACTATAATTAAATTTAATATAATTCAATTTAATATGCTATTAAATCTGTTATAATTCACATTAAAATAAATATGATTACACTCATGTATTAGAAGGATAAGCTGCCTCATTTTGAATTTTATAGTTATAACTCCCTTTATACAAGAAGATATTTTAGGTTAAACAACTTCATGTGTAAATAAGTTTTTAGAATGCTTTTATTGTGAGCATTTTATTCAGGGTTCCTAACTTTCTATAATTTTGTGATTAATATTAGCTTATATTTCAGCTTACTGTGACAGATTTCGGATCAGCAAATAATGAGTAAAGACAAGGAGTCAATATCTCATATATTTACTGTATCTATATGCATCATACACTTATATTGCTTTTCAGTTTATTTGTTTACTATTCTTTCTTATACTTCAGCCATATTTTGCTAAGAACTTAAACAAGAAAGAAGGCACAAGTAAGGTTGCTTTAATCCCACTTAGAAGGTGGAACAAAATAATCACAGGAGGCAGAGAGAAGGAGGGATTTGGTGAGAAAGGAGAAGGGGATAGGATATGGAAGGCAAGATCAGGTATGGAGGAGACAGAAAAGGAGCCCAGAGGTCCAGGAGAATGAATAGAAATATGCAGCTACCTGGGGTGAAGGTTGGAGGGAATCTCTAGAAAGTCCTAGAGACCTGGGATGGGGAAGGCTTCCAAGACTCAATGTGGGTGAAGTCAGTCAAAATTTCAAGAGTAGGCATATAGTTCTTGAGGAGACACCTCTAGTAGTTAGACAAAGCCCCTGGTGGAAAGATGGGGGCACCAACCCACCTTCAAATTCTTCAACCCTAATTTATTCCTGTCTAAAATAAATGCAGAGACTAAAATGGAGCAGAGACTGAACAAATGGCCAACCAGTGACCTGTCCAACTTGCATTCATCCCATGCATAGGCACCACAAACTACTGATACTGTGTTGTGCTTGCAGACAGGAGTCTAGCAAGGCTGTCCTCTGAAATGCTCTAACAGCAGCTGACTTAGACAGACACAGATGATTATAGCCAAGCATTGGACTGAAGTCAGGGACCCATATGGAAGAGTTAGAGTAAGGATTGAAGAAACTGAACAAATATTGTCAACTCACCAGGACCTCTGGAAGCTCCCAGAGACTAAGCCTCCAAACAAAGAGCATACATGGGCTGGTCTGAGGCTCCAGGTACATATGTATCAGAGTGCTGCCTTGTCTAGCCCCAACAGAAGAGGATTTGCCTAATCCTGTAGAAACTTGATGTTCCAGGGAGGGAGGATAAGCAGAAAGGACAGCCTGTCAGAGGGGAAGGTGAGTGGATATTGGGGGAAGGCCTCTTCAAGAAGGGATGTGGAAGGGGAGCAACATTTGGAACATAAATAAATAAAATAATTAATAATAATAATAAATAAATAAAATTTAAAAATTAAAAACAACATGCTATGCCAAGAATAAAAGATATTGCATCATAATAAGTAAAGTAATAAACAGAACAATGACATGGTCATACACAAAATATAGGACATACAGAACTACCTTCTCCATAAGGATGCACAGAAATTAAAGGACTCTATACATTATAAGTCTTAAAAATACATGCACTGATTAAAAAAAAAAACCTTAGGAAATATTATTTTAAACTTACAAACAGAAAGGCAACACAATATACCAACATCTGTGGGAGCCTTGACCAATGGTATTCATTCAAGACTTTCATTCTTACTCTCTGTAATTCAAGTGATTCACCTATGTGTAAACTGCTAGGGGATAAAAATGTATGAAATTATATGTTAAATTGTAGTTTTATTATTTGATGATGTGACTCCCCTGCCTAGAAAATGAAAATCTCTAAAAGCCATAATATTGTTTCTATTTTAGACAAAATAGTTTTTCTCTAACATGATGTAATTTTTCAATATGCCTTTCAAATCTGAGGATACCATCCTCAGTACTTTCAGATATATTTCAGATGAGTTGTTTTCCTAATGATTTTCCAGTGTTAAATTGGACAGTGATTTGGTAGGCACTACTCCTAAAATATATTTATATTTTGGTTTTAGTGAAAATATTTTTCACATTTGTTATATAATTTATTTTATTTCATTCTTTCTAAGATAGAAAATTTCACTAGAAAATTATAAGAAAATTACTGATATAACTTATATTACTTAAAAGTGATATTTGTCTTTCTGTTTCTTCATATTAAGTACTTCTAATTTTAACAAAAATGACAGTGCAGAAAAATTTGTTCATTACATCTTTTTGGATAAAGGAAATCAACACAATATCTGTTGTTGGCAATATCTATAAGTTTAAAACACCAAAATTTAACACAAAACAATCACAGAATTTTCTAATCACACAGTAGTATAATGTCAGCATTAGGTATTGGGGTTGTTAGTGATACCCTGCATCTATCTAAGTCAATAATCAGTTTTATTTTATGATAAAACACAAGAGATTCATAATTTGTCTAAAATATCATTGTGAATTCAAGACATGATTTCATGTAACTGGCAATATTATCAAAATTTTCTTTTGAACTAATGTAGTTATTCTTTGATCTTATTAAGTGTTAGTTGTGAAAGGCAGATTATGAAATAGAATCTGAATGACCCACATGGTGAGTTGTACTGAATGTATCATGTTTACTGATTCATACTCCTTAACCCAAGCCAATTTTGTTATCAAATACTTTTGTCTGTCACTCTGCCAGGCTTAAGTATTCACTACCATTGCTGTAATATTAATATGATATATATATATATATATATATATATATATATATATGATATATATATATATTATCATTCTGCTACCATTCAATAAAATAAACTTAATTTGATATTTCAATGTTCTCTTGTTTGAGATTGAATAGTTTATATGTGGTCAGTGTATGATAACTAAATGACATTATACTTGGAAAGTATCTGATTCTTAAAATTTTATTTGACATTTTCTTTATGAGCCTCCAATACCTTCTCATAACTCATCAGATAAAACTCAAACCCATTCATGTCGAGTTGTGTCTGAAACGGTTTACCCCTTGCTTCTTCCAGAGTCTTAGGTTCCTCTAACTGTAGCAGTACCAGCAGTCTTTTTAATACTTCGAGTTGATGGTGAGACATTCCTACCTTTTAAGTTATCTGCAGTCAACTCAGCCCTTTTGTTGGTAGTTCCTAAATCCATGTAGAGCTAGATCTCCCGTCCCTGACATTTCAGCTTACATCCCATTGAGCTTCCTGGATTAACGTGTTTAAACTCACTGGTACATATTCCGTTTCCTTGCACACTTTATTCAATTTCCTGCACAAATTACTTTTTGGGTGTTCTGTTTCTTAGCCAGATATTAAGCCCAGTGTGGATAAATTTCATTTTCTTTTATTATTTAATTTATAACCCTACCTCTCCCAAAAATTCTTATTCTTTCTCCCCATCAACTCTCATTTCTCTTAAGAGAAAATCTGAATATTTGTAACATATAATAAATTTCAACTTTTGTCTCATAATATTTAAATTGAATTGTAGAACTAAGTAACATTATAAAGTTTAAATGAAAATGAGAGATTATTTTTGGCTTTGTAATTGGCCAAGTATTCTTAGGTAAAATTCAAAAAATTAAAATCCTGTAATTCAATATTGACACATTCCATAATTAGTCAACATCAAATATTTTATGTTCCATAAAACTGAAATAAAAGGCACCCAACATCTAAGCCATCTGAAAAATACAAACTAAAACAGACTTGAAATTTATATCACCATATTTAATACAGTAAGCCAAGCAAGTTTACAAGTTGAAAAAAAGTATTTGGAGCTAAAGTGAGAATTCTGGCATAAAAATATCATAGGTGAACAAATATTAATAAAATCAAAGTTATCTGTCAGTCTCCTCAATACTTTGCCCTGTTTTTCATTGTCATTCCTAGATGTATTCATATCTGAGAGACTGAAACTTTTAAATCTTTCTGGAAACACAGAAATTTTGAGAAGCTTAATTCCAAAACATTAAAAAGAAAGTAATTGCTCAGAACAGTACACAGCAAGATTATATCAAAGGAGAAGGTTTACTATGGTTATTTAGCTTTATGTTTATTTAGTTTATGTTTATTATGTTTATGGTTATTTATGTTAATGAAATAAATATGTTCTGTGTAGACATGGCACTGTCTTTAACCTCTTAAAATATTGTAGATTGCTCTTAAATACAAAATCTAAAAATAATTTACTTGACTAAAATGGTATCCATATCCACATATTGTTATGATCTGCACATATTATAAAATGTGAAAGGATTGCAAAGATATGAAAGTGTAATTCTCTTTGAAAGAAACTTTAAAAAAAAAGAAATATGCTGAACCTTTGCATCGTTGCAAATATGGAGAATGTGTTCCCTGCTGATATTCCAGATGGCTACCAGTTGCAAAGCATGATGTATAGGCCTCTTTTCTCTTATAAGCTGTTGTGTCGGTACATTGTTACTTTGCACTAAATTAGCATAATGTCTTCTTTTCAGACTGTGATGGCCAAACCTTCAGTAACTGAAACAGAGCAACATAAACCTAAACAATTTATTCTTGTGGAGATTGTTGTTTTTGGCCAGAGAAAGGCCTGAACAGAGAAAATATTCAGCTTGCTTCTTTGTTAACCTAAGACTGAGATAAGTGCAATGTTGGACAGTGTCTTCAGTTGGTGGTATGGCATTGTAGCCAGCTTAGTATACAAGCACAGTGTTGCCTCCTTGGGCTCTGTTAATATATGTTTGGCTAAATGGAGTATATGGTAGATGTTATTTTTCTTTTTTTTTTTTTCTTTCTGTTACACAGAGTCTGAAATGGCACAGAAACCTAATGAAGCACATATAATTACTATCTCCCCAACTGATTTTATAAACTGATCAATAATCACTAGACAAAATGAGGTCTACCAATTATTTAGAATAAATAACTTATATAAATATTTAGCTTTTAAAAGTTCACTGTAGCTTAAATTTATACCAGAAAAGGTTATGGAAGATTAAGCATTATTTCTATGTTTCCTAGAGATAAATATGATTTAGATGGATAATTTTTAAAAAATTGTTTAAAAACTGCCACATTTAAAACATAAATGTACATATTAACAAAAAATCATTGTGTTCCACATTTTATAGACAGTTTATATGTACAATTAGAAAAAAATAGAAAAGTTTACTTTAAAAATCTTTGTGAGTTTCTTCTTGTCTCTTGTAACTAACAAAGAGTGTTAATCTATGAGTGACATCCATAGAAGAATTTTATAAAGGATACATTTAGATACATTTTTTTCAAAAAAAAAAAAAAAAAACCAGAGCCCTTATGTACATGTCAATGTTTAATTTCCTCATGAAACATAAAGCACGGAATCTAATGTTTCTCCCAAAATTTTGGTGGAAATAAATGGGTAAGAATAAGTGGATAGAATGGTTATATAATTGTATAATTATAAATACTCAGCACATTTGTGGAACATGTTACTGTTTATATTTATTTATGTTCTCAGTAACTTTGAAATTGGAATTACACTTGGCCATTATACTAGTATAATAGTTTTCATTAGAAGCCTTAAATAAAATATTAAAACTGTTCATAGTTGTATTGTTTATGAGCCGTAGAATTTTTCTAATATAACTCTTATTATGTTTGTTTATTTATTTATTTTTATTTATTTATTTATTTTTACTTATTCATTTTACATACCACTCACTGCCCACATCTCAAGTACCCCCTCCCACAATCCTTACTCCATCCCCCATCCCCTTCTCTTCTAAGTGGGTGGGGCCTCCCTAGGTATTCCCCCACCCTGACACTCTAGTCTCTGCTGGAATAAGCACTTCCTCTCTCACTGAGGCCAGAGAAGGCAGATCAGCTAGAAGAACCTATTCCCACCTACAGGCAACAGCTTTTGTACTAGCTCACTCTACAGTTGTTGAGGACACATATGAAGACCAAGTTGCATATCTGTTACATATGTGTGTGGAGGTGTACATCCAGCCCTGTATTTTTTTGTTGATTGTTCACTCTCTGAAAGCCCCAACGGTTCAGGTTACTTGATTCTGTTGACCTATCTGTGGAGTTTCTGTCCCCTATGGGCTGTAATCCTTCCTTCTATTTTTCCATCCCCCAAGCCCATCCATTGTTTGGCTTTGGGTATATACTGCTGTTTGAGTCAGTTGGAGAGTCAGGCCTCTCAGAGGACAGGCGTGATAGACTCCTGCCTGCAAGTATGACAGAGTATTATTAATAGTTTCAGGGATTGGTGCTTGCCCATGAGATCAGTCTCAAGTTGGGCTGTCTATTGGTTGGCCTTTACCTCAATCTCTGCTCCAACCCCAATCCCTGCCTTTCTTGTACACAGGATGAGGTTTAGGTGGAAAGTTTTGTGGGTGAGTTGTTTTTCTTGTTGCTCCACTGGGATTCCTGCCTGGTCACAGGAGGCAGCCTCCTTAGGTTCCATATTCCCAATGCTGTGAGCCATACCTAACAGCACCCCTATGGCTTATTGGGCAGCTCCTCATTTCAGATCTCTGCCTCTTCCTGGAGATGTCCCTTAAGCTACCCACCCAGCCACCTTAGTTGCAGATTTCTATCCATTCTTATGGCCATCCAGCCATCCACACTATTCTTCCCTACACCTGACTATGAAACCCCACTCTCCTCCCGAACCCCTCTCTTACCCAGTTCTCTCCCTCCATAGGCCTTCCATGGCCATTCTATTTCACCTTCCAAGTGAGGTTCAAGAATCCTTCCTTGTGCCCTCTTTGCTGTCCAGCCTCCTTGGGTCTCTGGACTATAGCATGGGTATCCTGTATTTTATGGCTAATATCCACTTATAAGTAAATACATACCATGCATGTCCTTGTGGACAGCATGATAGTTTCAAGATCCATCCAGTTTTTCTGTAAAATTCATGATGTTTTGGGGTTTTATAGCTGAATAGTATTCCATTGTGTTGATGTACCACGTTTTCTTTAGCCATTCTTCAGTTGAGGGACATCTAGGTGACTGAGCAATTTTCTTTGTAGAATGGTGGACCATCTTTTGGGTACATGCTTAGGAGTACTGTAGTTAGCTCTTGGAACTATTCCAAGTTTGAGAAACCATCAAATTGATTTCCAAAGTGGTTGTAAAAGTTTACACTCTCATCAGCAATGGAGGAGTGTTCCCCTTGTGCCACATCCTCAGTAGCATATAGCATCACTTGAGTTTTTGTTCTTAGCCATTCTCACCCATGAAAGATAGAATCTCAGAGTTCTGATTTTCATTTCCCTGATGACTAAGGATTTTGAATATTTCTTTAAGAGCTTCTCTGTCATTGGAGATTCCTCTGTTGAGAAGTCTCTACTTAGCTATGTGCCCTATTTTTAAAATTGCATTGTTTCAGTTGTCTGGGTTTAACTTCTTTGTAAATATCGGATATTAGCCCTCTGTCAGCTGTAGTGGTGAAGATCCTTTCCCAAACTGTAGGCTGTGATTTTATCTTTCTGACAGTATCCTTTGTCAGAAGCTTTGCAATTTCATGAGGTCCCATTTATTATTTGCTGATCTTATAACCAGAGTCATTGATCTTTTGTTCAGGAAATTGTCTCCTGCACCAATACCTTCACAGGTATTTCTAACTTTATCTCCCATAAAATATCTCCCATAAGTGTAGCAGGTTTTGTGTTGGGGTCCTTAATCTACTTATACTTAAGCTTTGTGCAGGGTGATAAACATGGATCTATTTTCATACTTCTACATGTAGACATCCAGTTAGAAAGCACCATTTGTTGAAAATGTTTGATTTTTCCATTTTATGGTTTTGGTTTCTTTATCAAAAATCAAGTCCTTAGGTATGTAGGTTTATTTCTGGTTCTTTGATTCAATTCTGTTGATAAATGTGTCTGTTTCTTTATCAATACCATACAGTTCTTTCCTCCCTAAGTTTTGTAGCAAGAAAAATTTTCCCACAAGTTGGGAGGAGCTAAGGTGGGAGAAGTAAGGAGAGAAAAAGAAGAAGTAAGGAGAGAAAAAGGAGATGGAGGAGTAGGGCTAGGGAGCAGAGATGGAGGATGGAGAATCACACTGGGATCCAGAGCAGTTCTGGGTAACAACTTGGTAACAATGTAGATCGGTACTACATTGAATCTTTAGACTGCTTTTGGTAAGATGATCATTTTCACTATGTTAATCCTACCCATCCAGGAGGATGAGAACTCTTTCTATCTTATGATATCTCTTCAATTTTTATCTTTAGAGATTTGAAGTTCTTGTCATACAGACCTTTCACTTACTTAGGTAGAGCTATACCAATATTTTATATTATTCTTGATTACTGAAAAGGGTGTTGATTCCCTAATTTCTTTCCCAGCATGTTTTTTACTTGTATAAAGGAGGGCTACTGATTTATTTGAGTTAACTTTATAATCA